>NC_069500.1:414117441-414157441 GCF_027579735.1 Bombina bombina
CGGTTCGTCATTGCGGTGCCAAGTACAGAGGAGCTGCGGGTGGAGGATCGCCGGTCTAAGTTTCCTAAAGAAAAAGGAATGTTGTTTTTTTTTTTAAACGCTTCAATGTAAATTTTAATTATTGAAAGTGCTTCTGTTTTTAATAGTATTTTTAAAAACCAGACACTCATTCATTAGAAATTACATTCACTTTAAAAGGGGGCCAGAAAGGAAAATAAAAGCAAAATGTGTTATGGGTAAGAAAGATGAATAGTAGAGATTAAGGGTTTCTGTCCATCATATCCAGAGAACAAAACAAAGGTAGCGTGAAGGAGAGGCCTCTGAAACAGCAGGGTTGCAAGTCTTAGGTGTTCTGTGTGGACCTTACATAAAGGGTCAGTATTTGTTGTTGTAAAAATTGCATAAATTAAAATACATTTGTTGGTTATTTCTTACCTTAACTTTTTCTCCAGCCTGAGACATTGTTTTGTCAAAAATATTCAATCCCTTAAAGAAAGCAAAACATATAATGTTAAACCTGTTTTTTAGCAAAATATAACATTATTTAATGAAAATAAATTAGTTTTTATCTTATGCCAACAAGTATCAGCCAAACTGAATAAACATACATAAAAAAGAGGTAGGTGCGTAGACTGTCCAAATGAATCCTAAAATGGTGAATGAGTGTAGTTTGTTTAACCCAGACTTCATTCACTACTTTCAAACATGTCCCCATGTCAAACAGTTTTGGAATAAAACTAGTTATTAGATTATTAAAACTTTTTCCCTTGACACTAATATAGGACTTGAACAGATATGCTTTCTGGACTGGAAAGAACAACCCTCTAATCTTAGGTCCTTACTGACTACAATTGTATTGGTTGCAAGAAAATGAATTCTTAGGGTGTGGACAGTGAAGAAGGCGCCTTCCTACTTTTGCTAAACTGAAAAATAGTCTATGCAGACAGTTACTTATTGAACAGCTAGATGCCAAAATGGACACAACTAAAAGACTAAAACAATTTTTACATAAGTGGCAACCATACATAAAGACTTTAAACCTTGACTTGCAAAAACAAATTCTTACACCTTTTGCACACAGAGCTTATGCTGCTGGCGTCCTTGAGGGATGAATGGGAATTCCTATACCAGGCAAGAGAGAAGATACAAACTGGGGGGTGGATAGTTGTGGGGGGGGGGGTTAAAAAAATCCCCCTGGAGATGGTCCTTTTGAAGGTTCAAATGATAAAGTAACATATGCAACAAGATAAAATTGAAAGTTCTTGTTAGTTTGCTTTTTTTTGTGAGGTCGTTTAAAATAATGAGTTTATTGTATTATAAATGATAAAATAGGAGTCTAAATATCATATGATGAGTGAAGCCCTCTTTAGAAGGGTTTTCTCAAATGGACAGAGAACTGTGTCCCAACAAGACAAAAAGTCAACTACAAAGGATTTGCCGGAGAAACGATGTTGGATGTATCCGTACATTGAACTCAACACAATATGGACAATCTATTGTAATGTCTGAGACAATTCATAAAAATGTAGAATTGTGGATGACTTCTGTTGTAAGTGTAATTATTTGATGTTTGTCTCCAATAAAAAAATATTAAAAAATAAAAAAATAAAAATGAGGAAGGTAACATATTTAAAAATACAGAAATCTAATAACCATAATATTATAAGACAATGTTTCCCCAGGACCTTTTTAGTGGGTGCACCAAGCTGATTTTACTGACCACCTGGCTAAGAAAAATGTATTAAGCTAAAATGATCTAATATTAAAAATGTTTAATTTGTATTGCACAAATTATCACTAAATACATTTATGTTAAATGATGCAATCAGTTTGTGCTTTGGATAGAAAATTATATAATATTAGAAAATATTACACTGCCCCCACCCGTCTACTTCATAAAGACATTTTTTTCTGTGGAGAACACTGTATGGGTTTATGTCACCATGTCAGGTCATATCAGAGAAAGTTAGTAGGTCATTCTGCTGCTGGAACAATAAATTAAGATGTTTGTAAAATACTAAAGGTCAGCGGTACGCACATTTGTAATGTGTATTTTTAAGCTTTGACAAAATAACAATGGCAAAATGTAAATATGTTTATGTGAAACCTTTAAGAATAGAATATTCCAGTACACAAATAATAAACTGCAGTGTCAGCTAAATTTAATTCCTGATGTACCTCCAGAGATGTGACCTTTTAATGAGTTGCTTGGCCTTACTTTGTTCCTGCAGGCTGCTACTAATCTAAACATTCATAGTTGAGCTTCAGTTTAAAATAATAACTCATAGTCCCCTATAAGGTTCCCAAAATATTGCCAAAAAAGCAGCCTGTAGAGAACATCAGTTAATGATAACAACTCTCTGTGCCCCCTGCAGACACAAATAAGCTCTCATTTTGGTGTGAAAAATAAATATAAAAGACAATAAATCCCAGTGTACAGCTTAGCTGGAAGAGGATAGTGTTAGTACTACACACAAGAAGAAAAAAGGAGGGCACCGCATCAAGTAGTCTCTTAGACAATACCACAATAAAGTCACATGACAGTGGGCTGGCCATGAATATTGCAGTAGCAAGGTGTTAATTTGATTTGAAAACATTCACATTTGGCTGATGTTACTCTATGCTAAGGCAGCACATGTGCTGTGTGTCTTGTTCCTTTATTGTGTGAAAAAAAACAAAATTTATGCTTACCTGATAAATTTCTTTCTTTTGCGATGTACCGAGTCCACGGATTCATCCTAACTTGTGGGATATTGTCCTTCCTGACAGGAAGTAGCAAAGAGAGCACCACAGCAGAGCTGTCTATATAGCTCTCCCCTTAACTCCACCACCTAGTCATTCGACCGAAGGCCAAGGAAGAAAAGGAGAAACTATAAGGTGCAGAGGTGACTGAAGTTTACATAAAAAAATACTATCAGTCTTGAATAGACAGGGCGGGACGTGGACTCGGTACATCGCAAAAGAAAGAAATTTATCAGGTAAGCATAAATTTTGTTTTCTTTTGCATGATGTACCGAGTCCACGGATTGGGATACCAATAACAAAGCTTTAGGACACGGATGAAGGGAGGGACAAGACAGGAACCTAAAAACGGAAGGCACCACTGCTTGCAAAACCTCTCTCCCAAAAATAGCCTCCAAAGAAGCAAAAGTATCAAATTTATAAAATTTTGAAAAGGTATGAAGCGACGACCAAGTCGCAGCCTTACAAATCTGTTCAACAGAAGCATAATTTTTAAAAGCCCATGTGGAAGCTACCGCTCTAGTAGAATGAGCTGTAATCCTTTCAGGAGGCTGCTGTCCAGCAGTCTCATAAGCCAAACGGATGATGCTTTTCAACCAAAAGGAAAGAGAAGTAGCCATAGCCTTTTGACCCCTACGCTTTCCAGAATAGACAACAAACAAAGAAGATGTTTGACGAAAATCTTTGGTTGCCTGCAAATAAAATTTCAAAGCACGAACCACGTCCAAGTTGTGCAACAGACGTTCCTTCTTACAAGAAGGATTAGGACACAGAGAAGGAACAACAATTTCTTGATTGATATTCCTGTTAGTAACAACCTTAGGTAGGAACCCAGGCTTGGTACGCAAAACCACCTTATCAGCATGGAACACAAGATAAGGAGAGTCACATTGTAATGCAGATAGTTCAGAAACTCTTCGAGCTGAAGAGATAGCAACTAGGAACAAAACTTTCCAAGATAAAAGCTTAATATCTATGGAATGCATGGGTTCAAACGGAACCCCCTGAAGAACTCTAAGAACTTAATTTAGACTCCATGGCGGAGCAATAGGTTTAAACACAGGCTTAATTCTAACTAAAGCCTGACAAAAAGCCTGAACGTCTGGAACATCTGCCAGACGATTGTGCAACAAAATAGACAGAGCAGATATCTGTCCCTTTAGGGAACTAGCTGATAATCCTTTCTCCAATCCCTCTTGGAGAAAAGACAAAATCCTAGGAATCCTGATTTTACTCCAGGAGAAGCCTTTGGATTCGCACCAAAAAAGATATTTACGCCATATCTTATGATAAATTTTCCTGGTAACAGGCTTTCGAGCCTGAATCAAGGTATTTATGACTGACTCAGAGAAACCCCGCTTTGATAGAATCAAGCGTTCAATCTCCAAGCAGTCAGTTGCAGAGAAATTAGATTTGGATGCTTGAATGGACCTTGAATCAGAAGGTCCTGTCTCAATGGCAGAGACCATGGTGGAAGGGATGACATGTCCACCAGGTCTGCATACCAAGTCCTGCGTGGCCACGCAGGCGCTATCAAAATCACTGATGCTCTCTCCTGTTTGATTCTGGCAATCAGACGTGGAAGGAGAGGGAAAGGTGGAAACACATAAGCCAGGTTGAACGACCAGGGTACTGCTACAGCATCTATCAGTACAGCCTGAGGATCCCTTGACCTGGAGCCATAACGAGGAAGTTTGGCGTTCTGACGAGACGCCATCAGATCCAACTCTGGTGTGCCCCATAGCCGAACCAGCTGAGCAAACACCTCCGGATGGAGTTCCCACTCCCCGGGATGAAAAGTCTGACGACTTAGAAAATCTGCCTCCCAGTTCTCTACAACTGGGATATAGATCGCTGACAGATGGCAAGAGTGAGCCTCTGCCCATTGGATTATCCTTGAAACCTCTATCATCGCTAAGGAACTCTTTGTTCCGCCCTGATGATTGATATAAGCCACAGTCGTGATGTTGTCCGACTGAAACCTGATGAATCTGGCCGAAGCCAGCTGAGGCCATGCCTGGAGAGCATTGAATATCGCTCTTAATTCCAGAATATTTATCGATAGGAGAGCCTCCTCCCGAGTCCACAAACCCTGAGCTTTCAGGGAATTCCAGAATGCACCCCAGCCCAGAAGACTGGCATCTGTCGTCACTATAACCCATTCTGGCCTGCGGAAACACATTCCCTGGGACAGATGATCCTGTGACAACCACCAAAGAAGAGAGTCTCTGGTCTCTTGATCCAGATTTATCTGAGGAGATAAATCCACATAATCCCCATTCCACTGATTGAGCATGCATAGTTGCAGTGGTCTGAGATGCAAGCGAGCAAACGGAACTAAGTCCATTGCCGCTACCATTAGTCCGATTACCTCCATACACTGAGCCACTGACGGCCGAGGAATGGAATGAAGAGCTCGGCAGGTGGACAAAATCTTTGATTTCCTGACCTCCGTCAAATATTTTCATGTCCACCGAGTCTATCAGAGTCCCTAGAAATGAAACTCTTGTGAGGGGGGAAAGAGAACTCTTTTTTACGTTCACTTTCCACCCGTGAGACCTTAGAAAGGCCAACACTAAGTCTGTGTGAGACTTGGCTAGTTGGAAGGACGACGCTTGAATTAGAATGTCGTCTAGATAAGGCGCCACTGCTATGCCCCGTGGCCTTAGGACCACCAGAAGGGACCCTAGCACCTTCGTGAAGATTTGCGGCGCCGTAGCCAACCCGAAAGGAAGAGCCACAAACTCATAATGCTTGTCCAGAAAGGCGAACATGAGGAACTCCAGTAATGTCTGAAATTATCTCTTTCAATGCAGGCCCGAATAGGGTCTTACCTTTGAAAGGGATGGACAAAAGCTTAGCTTTAGATGACACATCAGCTGACCAGGACTTAAGCCATAACGCTCTACGTGCTAGAATGGCAAAACCTGAATTCTTAGCCGCTAATTTAGCAAGATGAAAAGCGGCGTCAGTAATAAAAGAATTAGCCAACTTAAGAGCCTTAATTCTGTCCAAAATATCATCTAGTGGGGTCTCCATCTGAAGAGCCTCTTCTAGAGCCTCAAACCAAAAGGCAGCTGCAGTGGTTACAGGAACAATGCATGCTATAGGTTGAAGAAGGAAACCTTGATGAACAAAAATTTTCTTTAGGAGACCCTCTAATTTTTTATCCATAGGATCAATGAAAGCACAAATGTCTTCAATAGGTATAGTTGTACACTTAGCCAGGGTAGAAATAGCTCCCTCCACCTTGGAGACCGTCTGCCATGAGTCCTTTATGGTGTCAGAAATGGGAAACATTTTCTTAAAAACAGGAGGAGGAGAGAACGGAATGCCTGGTTTATCCCACTCTTAGTAACAATGTCCGAAATCCTCTTAGGGACCAGAAACACATCAGTGTAAACAGGAACCTCTAAATATTTGTCCATTTTACACAATTTCTCTGGAACTACAATAGGGTCACAATCATCCAGAGTAGCTAAAACTTCCCTGAGCAATAAGCGAAGGTGCTCTAGCTTAAATGTCGTCATATCTGAATCTGTCAGAGAACATCTTTCCTGAATCAGAAATCTCTCCCTCAGACAACAAATCCCTCATCCCAACTTCAGAACATCGTGAGGGAATATCGGATACGGCTACTAAAGCGTCAGAAGGCTCAGCATTTGTTCTTAACCCAGAGCTACTGCGCTTCCCTTGCAACCCAGGCAGCTTAGATAAAACCTCTGTGAGGGTAGTATTCATAACTGAAGCCATATCTTGCAAGGTAAAAAAATTAGACACACTAGAAGTACTTGGCGTCGCTTGTGCGGGCGTTACTGGTTGTGACACTTGGGGAGAACTAGATGGCAAAACCTGATTTCCTTCTGTCTGAGAATCATCTAATGCCAAACTTTTATAAGTCAAAATATGCTGTTTGCAATTTATAGACATATCAGTACAAGTGGGACACATTCTAAGAGGGGGTTCCACGATGGCTTCTAAACAAATTGAACAATGAGTTTCCTCAGTGTCAGACATGTTTAACAGACTAGTAAAAAAGCAAGCAAGCTTGGAAAACACTTTAATGAAAAAAAACACAATTTGCTAAAACAGTACTGTGCCTTTAAGAGAAAAAAAAGGCATACACAAACTGCAAAACAGGTTAAAATTGCTTCAATTTTTCTGAAATTTTAACAGTACACCCACTAAGCTTTAGAAGGATTGCACCACAAGTTAATAAGCAATAAACCCCCAAATGAAAAAAACGGATTTAAATTTGTCTAAAACCGGTTAAAAACCCCTAAAGCACCTTGCCACCGCTCTGCTGTGGCCCTACCTGCCCTAAGGAAGCGATAATATGGGGTTTAAAGCTTCAATTAGTCCCTCAGAAGACTCTCAGGACCTCAGGAGAAGTTGCTTGCTGCTTGTAAATGTAGGCCCCGCCCACCTCACTCGATGTTGCTGGGGCCTACACAAAACTAACCAAGCCTGCCTGAAAGCCATGTGGGTTATAAACAACCCCAAAGAACCCTCAAGCAAATGTCCCATAAAACAGAAAACGTTACTCCCAGACACAAAAACGTTTGCCCCAAATTCACATAACAAACTGAGTGCCCACAAACAATTAACCCTTTATGCAAGCTAGTAAAAACCTCTGATAACACTAGGATTACTGCTTACCCTTCCCCTAATTGGGACACCGTCAGCCTTTCTGAGTTAACACAGTCTCTGCAGAAAATATGACTGAACATACCTCATTGCTGTATAGCAAGAAACTGTTCCTCACACTGAAGTTTTCCTGTACTCCTCAGCTTCTGTGGGAACAGCAGTGGACCTTAGTTACAAATGCTAAGATCATCATCCTCCAGGCAGAAATCTTCATCTATGTCCTGCCTGAGAGTAAATAGTACAACACCGGTACCATTTAAAAATAACAAACACTTGATTGAAGATAAAATAAAACAGTTTAACACCTCTTCTCTTTACTCTTCCTGCTTAGAGCCAGCAAAGAGAATGACTGGGGGGTGGAGTTAAGGGGGGAGCTATATAGACAGCTCTGCTGTGGTGCTCTCTTTGCTACTTCCTGTCAGGAAGGACAATATCCCACAAGTTAGGATGAATCCGTGGACTCGGTACATCATGCAAAAGAAATTAATGTTAATAAGAGAATTTTTATATTGCTGCACCTGGAAGATCTATATTATTGGTCCATATATTCCTTTAGTTGAAAAAAGAAAAAAAACACACATACACAAACTATTTAAAGCCACATTACTTCAAGAAAAACAGCATAAGAAGTTAATCTAGTTTTTGTATGTGTCCCTAGATAACTTTGCATTGTGTTTAACACCTTTACTCACCAGCAGTATCCTGCTCAGGAGCTACAAGGCTTGTGTTTTCCAAGCAAACAGTTGAACGACCTATAAGCAGCTATGTACTGTTTGGGAGCTACAAAACTCGCATCAAGTAAGCAAAGAGGTTGAACAAATAGTAATCTAGTTGGATATTCCAGAGAATGCAGATTTGGTTTGTCCTTGGATTATACCTACCTCAGCTCCCTGGTTAATGCATATCAGGAAGGTGAGAGTGTGGAGCCTTACTCTTGTATATAGACATATATGCTGAATAGCGGTTTCACTAAGGGATTTCAATTCTATCATTTCATAGCCGTCAATGACCCAAGCACTGAATATTACAGTACTTAAAAGGACATAAAAGTGCAAAACAAGAATGCTCTAATGTGGTAGAACATTGTATTACTGCACTATTGCTTTGCAAATGGATTAAACTCATTGAAGTCAGCTTCAAAGCAGCAATGCTCTACTAGGAGTTAGCTTAACACACCAGCTCAAGAGGCATATGTGCGTAGCCACCAATCACCAGCTAGCTCAAACAGTGCATCACTGCTGCTGAGGATATGTAAATATGCTATTAAGAAAAATACCATGAGTAGAACGTCAATTTGATAAAAGAAGTTAATTTAAAAGTGTCTTAAAATTGCATAATCTGAATCGTGGAAGTTCAATATGAGACAGTTTACTAATGTTATTGTAAATGTCAACAGGAATAGTAGCAGAACCATAACAAGGAGCTGACGTTTGCACACAGACAGTTTAAATCTCAATGAATTTCGAGATCAGTGTGAGGTTTATTTGAAGAAAGCTATTTCCTTTAATATACAAAGGTGGAACCCTAAGGTGAAAAAAAGGTCACAGTCACACACTGAGTTTCAGGGGCACCTGGAATGTGGCCTCTATAAGTCTGAGAAGGAAAAACAATACAGAGATTTGCTGGAGCCTTGCTCTCTGTGCGGTGGTATCAATCCCACAGGCTCCCTGCTCAGAAACAGCTATGGGCATCCATCTGGCGACTTCACAGGAATGTGCGCACTTAGCAAACGGGATACCTTACAGACCCGACTGCCTTATGTGCAGCACCAATGAAACAGAGAATAAAGCTTAGGCTATACAACAAGGGAAAATGTATTTACATAGGGTAAGTTCTCAGTCAAGTTGTAAACTCTGAACGTTTAGTGTTAATACATATTATTTTATATTATTTATTATTTTATTTGCTAATACACTGTTATTTTATATTATAATATAGTCTATGACAAAGTTTACAACTGACTCATGACCTTACTTTCAGCAATGAATGTTTTCTTGTTATTTATACTAGGCAGGTTTTACCTTTATCAATGTTTATAGTGCTGCTGAGACACTATTCCGTGGACCCAGTACCATACAAAATACGCTTTTCAATCATTTTCTTCTCATACATATTATCTTGAATTCTGAATACCTTACATGTCTGTAGCAAACATATCATCATTTTGTATCCACAAATAAAACTGTGATGATCAGAGTGTGGTAATGTACAGACCATACTGCAATTGTTTTCTCACGTGAACATTCAGCTCCCGTAATCAAGTATGAAGTAGAAAAGGAGCACTTTGCAACTATATGTAAAAGCATCAGTTATAATATGTTATACACACAATAATCACGTTAGGCTATTGCTGGTGACAGTATCATTTAATAAACTGGATATGAGTCACTTTTTCTAATAAGCATTTCAATACAAATACATTTGTATATATTCATAGTACAGAAGGGGTTGACTAATCTGTTTAGAATTTAGGAGCCAGTAAAAAACATAATTTATGTAAGAATTTACCTGATAAATTCATTTCTTTCATATTAGCAAGAGTCCATGAGCTAGTGACGTATGGGATATACATTCCGACCAGGAGGGGCAAAGTTTCCCAAACCTCAAAATGCCTATAAATACACCCCTCACCACACCCACAAATCAGTTTAACGAATAGCCAAGAAGTGGGGTGATAAGAAAGGAGCGAAAGCATAAAAATAAGGAATTGGAATAATTGTGCTTTATACAAAAAAATCATAACCACCACAAAAAAAGGGTGGGCCCCATGGACTCTTGCTAATATGAAAGAAATGAATTTATCAGGTAAGTTCTTACATAAATTATGTTTTCTTTCATGTAATTAGCAAGAGTCCATGAGCGAGTGACGTATGGGATAATAAATACCCAAGATGTGGAACTTCCACGCAAGAGTCACTAGAGAGGGAGGGATAAAATAAAGACAGCCAATTCCGCTGAAAAAAATAATCCACACCCCAAAATAAAGTTTTAATCTTATAATGAAAAAAAATGAAATTATAAGCAGAAGAATCAAACTGAAACAGCTGCCTGAAGTACTTTTCTACCAAAAACTGCTTCAGAAGAAGAAAACACATCAAAATGGTAGAATTTAGTAAAAGTATGCAAAGAAGACCAAGTTGCTGCTTTGCAAATCTGATCAACCGAAGCTTCATTCCTAAACACCCAGGAAGTAGAAACTGACCTAGTAGAATGAGCCGTAATCCTTTGAGGCGGGGATTTACCCGACTCTACATAAGCATGATGAATCAAAGACTTTAACCAAGACGCCAAAGAAATGGCGGAGGCCTTCTGACCTTTTCTGGACCCAGAAAAGATAACAAATAGACTAGAAGTCTTTCTAAAATCTTTAGTAGCTTCAACATAATATTTCAAAGCTCTTACTACATCCAAAGAATGTAAAGATCTCTCCTTTGAATTCTTAGGATTAGGACACAATGAAGGAACCACAATTTCTCTACTAATGTTTTTAGAATTCACAACTTTAGGTAAAAATTTAAATGAAGTCCGCAACACCGCCTTATCCTGATGAAAAATCAGAAAAGGAGATTCACAAGAAAGAGCAGATAACTCTGAAACTCTTCTAGCAGAAGAGATGGCCAAAAGTAACAACACTTTCCAAGAAAGTAATTTAATATCCAAAGAATGCATAGGTTCAAACGGAGGAGCTTGTAAAGCCCCCAGAACCGAATTCAAACTCCAAGGAGGAGAGATTGACTTAATGACAGGTTTTATACGAACCAAAGCCTGTACAAAACAATGAATATCAGGAAGATTAGCAATCTTTCTGTGAAACAGCACAGAAAGAGCAGAAATTTGTCCTTTCAAAGAACTTGCAGACAAACCTTTATCCAGACCATCCTGAAGAAATTGTAAAATTCTAGGAATTCTAAAAGAATGCCAGGAAAATTGATGAGAAGAGCACCAAGAAATGTAAGTCTTCCAGACTCGATAATATATCTTCCTAGACACAGATTTTCTAGCCTGTAACATAGTATTAATTACGGAGTCAGAGAAACCTCTATGACTGAGAATCAAGCGTTCAATCTCCATACCTTCAAATTTAATTATTTGAGATCCTGATGGAAAAAAGGATCTTGAGATAGAAGGTCTGGTCTTAATGGAAGAGTCCAAGGTTGGCAAGTAGCCATCCGGACAAGATCCGCATACCAAAACCTGTGAGGCCATGCTGGAGCCACCAGCAGAACAAACAAACGCTCTTTTAGAATCTTGGAGATCACTCTTGGAAGAAGAACTAGAGGTGGAAAGATATAGGCAGGATTATACTTCCAAGGAAGTGACAATGCATCCACTGCCTCCGCCTGAGGATCCCTGGATCTGGACAGATACCTGGGAAGTTTCTTGTTTAGATGAGAGGCCATCAGATCTATTTCTGGAAGACCCCAGATTTGAATAATCTGAAGAAATACCTCTGGGTGAAGAGACCATTCGCCCGGATGTAACGTCTGGCGACTGAGATAATCCGCTTCCCAATTGTCTATACCTGGGATGTGAACCGCAGAAATTAGACAGGAGCTGGATTCCGCCCATACAAGTATCCAAGATACTTCTTTCATAGCCAGAGGACTGTGAGTCCCCACTTGATGATTGACATATGCCACGGTTGTGACATTGTCCGTCTGAAAACAAATGAACGATTCTCTCTTCAGAAGAGGCCATGACTGAAGAGCTCTGAAAATCGCACGGAGTTCCAAAATATTGATTGGTAATCTCGCCTCCTGAGATTCCCAAACCCCCTGCGCTGTCAGAGACCCCCATACAGCTCCCCAACCTGTCAGACTCGCATCTGTTGAGATCACAGTCCAGGTTGGAAAAACAAAAGAAGCCCCTTGACCTAAACAATGGTGATCTGTCCACCACGTTAGAGAGTGTCGTACAATCGGATTTAAAGATATTAACTGTGATATCTTTGTATAATCCCTGCACCACTGGTTCAGCATACAAAGCTGAAGAGGTTGCATGTGAAAACGAGCAAAGGGGATCGCGTCCGATGCAGCAGTCATAAGACCTAGAATTTCCATGCATAAGGCTACCGAAGGGAATGATCGAGACTGAAGGTTTCGACAGGCTGAAACCAATTTCAGACGTCTCTTGTCCGTCAGAGACAAAGTCATGGACACTGAATCTATTTGGAAACCTAAAAAGGTTACCCTTGTCTGAGGAATCAATGAACTCTTTGGTAAATTGATCCTCCAACCATGTTCTTGAAGAAATGACACAAGTCGATTCGTATGAAATTCTGCTAAATGTGAAGACTGAGCAAGTACCAAGATATCGTCCAAATAAGGAAATACCACAATACCCTGCTCTCTGATTACAGATAGAAGGGCACAGAGCACCTTTGAAAAAATCCTTGGAGCTGTTGCTAGGCCGAACGGCAGAGCCACAAACTGGTAATGCTTGTCTAGAAAAGAGAATCTCAGAAACTGAAAGTGATCTGGATGAATCGGAATATGCAGATATGCATCCTGTAAATCTATTGTGGACATATAATGCCCTTGCTGAACAAAAGGCAGAATAGTCCTTATAGTTAACATTTTGAATGTTGGTATCCTTACATAACGATTCAATATTTTTAAATCCAGAACTGGTCTGATGGAATTCTCCTTCTTTGGTACAATGAATAGATTGGAGTAAAACCCCCGACCCTGTTCCAGAACTGGAACTGGCACAATTACTCCAGCCAACTCTAGATCTGAAACACATTTCAGAAATGCTTGAGCCTTCACTGGGTTTATTGGAATGCGAGAAAGAAAAAATCTTCTTGCAGGAGGCCTTACCTTGAAACCTATTCTGTACCCTTGTGAAACAATGTTCTGAATCCAAAGACTGTGAATCGAATTGAACCAAATTTCTTTGAAAAATCGTAATCTGCACCCTACCAGCTGTGCTGGAATAAGGGCCGCACCTTCATGTGGACTTGGGAGCTGGCTTTGGCTTTCTGAAAGGCTTGGACTTATTCCAGACTGGAGATGGTTTCCAAACAGAAACCGTTCCTTTAGGGGAAGGATCAGGCTTCTGTTCCTTATTCTGACAAAAGGAACGAAAACGATTAGCAGCCCTATATTTACCTTTAGATTTTTTATCCTGAGGTAAAAAAGTTCCTTTCCCCCCAGTAACAGTTGAAATAATAGAATCCAACTGAGAACCAAACAATTTATTACCTTGGAAAGAAAGGGAAAGCAAAGTTGACTTAGAAGACATATCTGCATTCCAAGTTTTAAGCCATAAAGCTCTTCTAGCTAAAATAGCTAAAGACATATACCTGACATCAACTCTAATGATATCAAAGATGGCATCACAAATAAAGTTATTAGCATGTTGAAGAAGTTTAACAATGCTATGAGTATTATGATCTGACACTTGTTGTGCCAAAGCCTCCAACCAAAAAGTGGAAGCTGCCGCAACATCAGCCAAAGAAATAGCAGGCCTAAGAAGATTACCTGAACATAAATAAGCTTTCCTTAGAAAGGATTTAATCTTCCTATCTAAAGGATCCTTAAAGGAAGTACTATCTGCCGTAGGAATAGTAGTACGTTTAGCGAGAGTAGAGATAGCCCCATCAACTTTAGGGATTTTGTCCCAAAACTCTAATCTGGCAGATGGCACAGGATACAATTTCTTAAACCTTTTAGAAGGAGTAAATGAATTACCCAGATTATTCCATTCCCTAGAAATCACTTCAGAAATAGCATCAGGGACAGGAAAAACTTCCGGAATAATTGTAGGAGGTTTAAAAACCGAATTTAAACGCTTAGTGGATTTAGTATCAAGAGGACTAGATTCCTCCATCTCTAATGCGATTAAAACTTCTTTAAGTAAAGAACTAATAAATTCCATTTTAAATAAATATGAAGATTTATCAGTGTCAATATCTGAGACAGAATCCTCTGAACCAGAAAAATCATCATCAGAAACAGACAAATCAGAATGATGATGTTCATTTAAAAATTCATCTGAAAAATGTGAAGTTTTAAAAGACCTTTTACGTTTACTGGAAGGAGGAATAACAGACATAGCCTTCCTAATAGATTTAGAAACAAAATCTCTTATATTAACAGGAACATCCTGAGTATTAGATGTTGATGGAACAGCAACAGGTAATGGAATATTACTAATGGAAATACTATCTGCATTAGCAAGCTTATCATGACATTCATCACAAACTACAGCCGGAGGGACAGTTACCACAAGTTTACAGCAAATACATTTAACTTTGGTAGAACCAGCGTCAGGCAGCGTTTTTCCAGAAGTAGCTTCTGATCCAGGGTCAATCTGAGACATCTTGCAATATGTAAGAGAAAAAACAACATAAAAAGCAAAATCTATCAAATTCCTTAAAAGACAGTTTCAGGAATGGGAAAAAATGCCAATGAACAAGCCTCTAGCAACCAGAAGCAAATGAAAAATGAGACTTAAATAATGTGAGAAAAGGTGGAGACAATAATGACGCCCACATTTTTTAGCGCCAAAAAAAGACGCCCACATTATTGGCGCCTAAATGCTTTTGGCGCCAAGAATGACGCCACATCCAGTGACACCGACATTTTTGGCGCAAAACGTCAAAAAAATTACGCAAACGCGAACAACTTTCGGCGACAAGTATGACGCCGGAAATGACAAAGAATTTTTTTGCGCCAAAAAAGTCCGCGCCAAGAATGACGCAATAAAATGAAGCATTTTCAGCCCCCGCGAGCCTAACAGCCCACAGGGAAAAAAGTCAATTTTTAAGGTAAGAAAAAATGTTTTATTCATATCTGAAATAAGGAATATTGATCATCCTGAATCAAGGCAAATAAATGTTTAAACACATATATTTAGAACTTTATATAAAAGTGCCCAACCATAGCTTAGTGTGTCACAAAAAATAAGACCTACTTACCCCAGGACACTCATCTACATGTAGCAGAAAGCCAAACCAGTACTGAAACGAGAATCAGTAGAGGTAATGGTATATAAGAGTATATTGTCGATCTGAAAAGGGAGGTAAGAGATGAATCTCTACGACCGATAACAGAGAACCTATGAAATAGATCCCGTAGAAGGAGACCATTGAATTCAAATAGGCAATACTCTCTTCACATCCCTCTGACATTCACTGCACACTGAGAGGAAAACCGGGCTCCAGCCTGCTGCGAAGCGCATATCAACGTAGAATCTAGCACAAACTTACTTCACCACCTCCACGGGAGGCAAAGTTTGTAAAACTGATTTGTGGGTGTGGTGAGGGGTGTATTTATAGGCATTTTGAGGTTTGGGAAACTTTGCCCCTCCTGGTAGGAATGTATATCCCATACGTCACTAGCTCATGGACTCTTGCTAATTACATGAAAGAAATATTTATTAGCTAGACATATTTTTAGGAGCCAGACAGTGGTATTTGTAAATAAATATATGGGGAATAACCCAAAGTGTTAGGAGCCAGGAGTAAAATTCTAGGAGCCCGTGGATATCTGGCTCCTGGGTTTGTCGAGCCTTGTAGTACAGGGTGTGACAGATTTGTTCTAAATCTAGGAACTAGTATGTATGTATACATCTATATCTTTACATATGTTTATGTATGTGATTACTGTATATATGACACACACACTAAATTTTGTAAAATTATGAATGACATACACACCTATCATATGGAACATAAAGTAAAGGTCGATTTCGATGAATTAGTGCCTGTTTTTTAAAAATCCTATTAAAAACAAGGGCAATTCATCAAAATTGACGTTTCACTTTTTTCTTCAAAAACGTACCTTTTAATCCTGACAGCCGCTGCAACGCTTTCTCCGCCCGTCGCAAGCCCTCTTTGCGGGTCCAAAATGACGAATCCGGCTTCCTCCAATCAATGTGTTGCCTCAGGCCATGATTGCCCCAGGGGAAAAGCCAAGATTGGAGGAAGCCGGATTCGTAATTTCTGACGTATGAAGAGGCTTCCGATGGCCGGGGGGATCGCTGGAGCGGCTGTCAGGATTAAAAGGTGCACTTTTGAAGAAAATGAGTGAAATGTCAATTTTGATGAATTAAAGTGCCCTTGTTTTTAATAGGATTATTAAAAACTGGGCACTAATTCATCGAAATTGACCTTCACTTTAAAAGGGACAGTAAACCTTAAAAATAATGTTATATAATTCTGCACATAGTGCAGAATTATATAACATTATTTAGGTGCTATTGCCATAAAAGCATTTTTTACAGTTTAATTTGCTAAAATACGGCGCTTTTACAGACCCGCTCTCTGCTGAGCGGGTCTGTTATTTTTAGTCAGCGCATCGGGCCAGCTGTATAGTCACAGCCCGGCCCGACCGCGCCATAGCACTAAGTGCAGCTCGCTCCTGTCACAGGAGTGAGCTGCACTTAGTCTTATGGCGCGGTCGGGCCGGGCTGTGACTATACAGCTGGCCCGATGCGCTGACTAAAAATAACAGACCCGCTCAGCAGAGAGCAGGTCTGTAAAAGCGCAGTATTTTAGCAAATTAAACGGTAAAAAAATGCTTTTATGGCTATAGCACCTAAATAATGTTATATAATTCTGCACTATGTGCAGAATTATATAACATTTTTAAGGTTTACTGTCCCTTTAACTAAAACAGAATTTATGTTTACCTGATAAATTACTTTCTCCAACGGTGTGTCCGGTCCACGGCGTCATCCTTACTTGTGGGATATTCTCTTCCCCAACAGGAAATGGCAAAGAGCCAGCAAAGCTGGTCACATGATCCCTCCTAGGCTCCGCCTACCCCAGTCATTCGACCGACGTTAAGGAGGAATATTTGCATAGGAGAAACCATATGATACCGTGGTGACTGTAGTTAAAGAAAAAAAAATTATCAGACCTGATTAAAAAACCAGGGCGGGCCGTGGACCGGACACACCGTTGGAGAAAGTAATTTATCAGGTAAACATAAATTCTGTTTTCTCCAACATAGGTGTGTCCGGTCCACGGCGTCATCCTTACTTGTGGGAACCAATACCAAAGCTTTAGGACACGGATGAAGGGAGGGAGCAAATCAGGTCACCTAAATGGAAGGCACCACGGCTTGCAAAACCTTTCTCCCAAAAATAGCCTCAGAAGAAGCAAAAGTATCAAACTTGTAAAATTTGGTAAAAGAGTGCAGTGAAGACCAAGTCGCTGCCCTACATATCTGATCAACAGAAGCCTCGTTCTTGAAGGCCCATGTGGAAGCCACAGCCCTAGTGGAAGGAGCTGTGATCCTTTCAGGAGGCTGCCGTCCGGCAGTCTCGTAAGCCAATCTGATGATGCTTTTAAGCCAAAAAGAGAGAGAGGTAGAAGTTGCTTTTTGACCTCTCCTTTTACCAGAATAAACAACAAACAAGGAAGATGTTTGTCAAAAATCCTTTGTAGCATCTAAATAGAATTTTAGAGCGCGAACAACATCCAAATTGTGCAACAAACGTTCCTTCTTCAAAACTGGTTTCGGACACAGAGAAGGCACGACTATCTCCTGGTTAATGTTTTTGTTAGAAACAACTTTTGGAAGAAAACCAGGTTAGTACGTAAAACCACCTTATCTGCATGGAACACCAGATAAGGAGGAGAACACTGCAGAGCAGATAATTCTGAAACTCTTCTAGCAGAAGAAATTGCAACCAAAAACAAAACTTTCCAAGATAATAACTTAATATCAACGGAATGTAAGGGTTCAAACGGAACCCCCTGAAGAACTGAAAGAACTAAGTTGAGACTCCAAGGAGGAGTCAAAGGTTTGTAAACAGGCTTGATTCTAACCAGAGCCTGAACAAAGGCTTGAACATCTGGCACAGCTGCCAGCTTTTTGTGAAGTAACACAGACAAGGCAGAAATCTGTCCCATCAAGGAACTTGCAGATAATACCTTTTCCAATCCTTCTCGAAGGAAGGATAGACACTTAGGAATCTTAACCTTGTCCCAAGGGAATCCTTTAGATTCATACCAACAGATATATTTTTTCCAAATTTTGTGGTAAATTTTTCTAGTTACGGGCTTTCTGGCCTGAACAAGAGTATCAATAACAGAATCTGAGAACCCTCGCTTTGATAAGATCAAGCGTTCAATCTCCAAGCAGTCAGCTGGAGTGGGACCAGATTCGGATGTTCGAACGGACCTTGAACAAGAAGGTCTCGTCTCAAAGGTAGCTTCCATGGTGGAGCCGATGACATATTCACCAGATCTGCATACCAAGTCCTGCGTGGCCACGCAGGAGCTATCAAGATCACCGACGCCCTCTCCTGATTGATCCTGGCTACCAGCCTGGGGATGAGAGGAAACGGCGGGAATACATAGGCTAGTTTGAAGGTCCAAGGTGCTACTAGTGCATCTACTAGAGTCGCCTTAGGATCCCTGGATCTGGACCCGTAGCAAGGAACCTTGAAGTTCTGACGAGAGGCCATCAGATCCATGTCTGGAATGCCCCACAGTTGAGTGATTTGGGCAAAGATTTCCGGATGGAGTTCCCACTCCCCCGGATGCAATGTCTGACGACTCAGAAAATCCGCTTCCCAATTTTCCACTCCTGGAATGTGGATTGCAGACAGGTGGCAGGAGCGAGTCTCCGCCCATTGAATGATTCTGGTCACTTCTTCCATCGCCAGGGAACTCCTTGTTCCCCCCTGATGGTTGATGTACGCAACAGTCGTCATGTTGTCTGATTGAAACCGTATGAACTTGGCCCTCGCTAGCTGAGGCCAAGCCTTGAGAGCATTGAATATCGCTCTCAGTTCCAGAATATTTATCGGTAGAAGAGATTCTTCCCGAGACCAAAGACCCTGAGCTTTCAGGGATCCCCAGACCGCGCCCCAGCCCATCAGACTGGCGTCGGTCGTGACAATGACCCACTCTGGTCTGCGGGAGGTCACCCCTTGTGACAGGTTGTCCAGGGACAGCCACCAACGGAGTGAGTCTCTGGTCCTCTGATTTACTTTTATCTTCGGAGACAAGTCTGTATAGTCCCCATTCCACTGACTGAGCATACACAGTTGTAATGGTCTTAGATGAATGCGCGCAAAAGGAACTATGTCCATTGCCGCTACCATCAAACCTATCACTTCCATGCACTGCGCTATGGAAGGAAGAGGAACGGAATGAAGTATCCGACAAGAGTTTAGAAGTTTTGTTTTTCTGGTCTCTGTCAGAAAAATCCTCATTTCTAAGGAGTCTATAATTGTTCCCAAGAAGGGAACTCTTGTTGACGGAGATAGAGAACTCTTTTCCACGTTCACTTTCCATCCGTGAGATCTGAGAAAGGCCAGGACTATGTCCGTGTGAGCCTTTGCTTGAGGAAGGGACGACGCTTGAATCAGAATGTCGTCCAAGTAAGGTACTACAGCAATGCCCCTTGGTCTTAGCACCGCCAGAAGGGACCCTAGTACCTTTGAGAAAATCCTTGGAGCAGTGGCTAATCCGAAAGGAAGCGCCACGAACTGGTAATGTTTGTCCAGGAATGCGAACCTTAGGAACCGATGATGTTCCTTGTGGACAGGAATATGTAGATACGCATCCTTTAAATCCACCGTGGTCAAGAATTGACCTTCCTGGATGGAAGGATTGTTCGAATGGTTTCCATTTTGGACGATGGAACCTTGAGAAACTTGTTTAGGATCTTGAGATCTAAGATTGGTCTGAACGTTCCCTCTTTTTTGGGAACTACGAACAGATTGGAGTAGAACCCCATCCCTCGTTCTCTTAATGGAACAGGATGAATCACTTCCAGAAGATAACCTTGGGAGACTATTTCTAGCGCCCAAGGATCCAGAACATCTCTTGCCCAAGCCTGAGTGAAGAGAGAGAGTCTGCCCCCCACCAAATCCGGTCCCGGATCGGGGGCCCGCATCTCATGCTGTCTTGGGAGCAGTGGCAGGTTTCTTGGCCTGCTTTCCTTTGTTCCAGCCTTGCATAGGTCTCCAGGCTGGATTGGCTTGAGAAGTATTACCCTCCTGCTTAGAGGACGTAGCACTTGGGGCTGGTCCGTTTCTGCGAAAGGGACGAAAATTAGGTTTATTTTTGGCCTTGAAAGACCTATCCTGAGGAAGGGCGTGGCCCTTGCCCCCAGTGATATCAGAGATAATCTCTTTCAAGTCAGGGCCAAACAGTGTTTTCCCCTTGAAAGGAATGTCAAGCAATTTGTTCTTGGAAGACGCATCCGCTGACCAAGATTTTAACCAAAGCGCTCTGCGCGCCACAATAGCAAACCCAGAATTTTTCGCCGCTAACCTAGCCAATTGCAAGGTGGCGTCTAGGGTGAAAGAATTAGCCAATTTAAGAGCACGAATTCTGTCCATAATCTCCTCATAAGAAGAAGAATTACTAATAATCGCCTTTTCTAGCTCATCGAACCAGAAACACGCGGCTGTAGTGACAGGGACAATGCATGCAATTGGTTGTAGAAGGTAACCTTGCTGAACAAACATCTTTTTTAGCAAACCTTCTAATTTTTTATCCATAGGATCTTGGAAAGCACAACTATCTTCTATGGGTATAGTGGCGCGCTTGTTTAGAGTAGAAACCGCCCCCTCGACCTTGGGGACTGTCTGCCATAAGTCCTTTCTGGGGTCGACTTATAGGAAACAATTTTTTAAATATGGGGGGAGGTACGAAAGGTATACCGGGCCTGTCCCATTCTTTATTAACAATGTACGCCACCCGCTTGGATATAGGAAAAGCTTCGGGGGGCCCCGGGGCCTCTAGGAACTTGTCCATTTTACATAGTGTTTCTGGAATGACCAGATAATCACAATCATCCAAATTGGATAACACCTCCTTAAGCAGAGCGCGGAGATGTTCCAACTTAAATTTAAAAGTAATCACATCAGGTTCAGCTTGTTGAGAAATTTTTCCTGAATCTGAAATTTCTCCCTCAGACAAAACCTCCCTGGCCCCCTCAGACTGGTGTAGGGGCCCTTCAGAAACAATATCATCAGCGTCCTCATGCTCTTCAGTATTTTCTAAAACAGAGCAGTCGCGCTTTCGCTGATAAGTGGGCATATTGGCTAAAATGTTTTTGATAGAATTATCCATTACAGCCGTTAATTGTTGCATAGTAAGGAGTATTGGCGCGCTAGATGTACTAGGGGCCTCCTGTATGGGCAAGACTGGTGTAGACGAAGGAGGGGATGATGCAGTACCATGCTTACTCCCCTCACTTGAGGAATCATCTTGGGCATCATTTTTACTAAATTTTTTATGACATAAATCACATCTATTTAAATGAGAAGGAACCTTGGCTTCCCCACAGTCAGAACACAATCTATCTGGTAGTTCAGACATGTTAAACAGGCATAAACTTGATAACAAAGCACAAAAAACGTTTTAAAATAAAACCGTTACTGTCACTTTAAGTTTTAAACTGAACACACTTTATTACTGCAATTGCGAAAAAGTATGAAGGAATTGTTCAAAATTCACCAAAATTTCACCACAGTGTCTTAAAGCCTTAAAAGTATTGCACACCAAATTTGGAAGCTTTAACCCTTAAAATAACGGAACCGGAGCCGTTTTTATATTTAACCCCTTTACAGTCCCTGGAATCTGCTTTGCTGAGACCCAGCCAAGCCCAAAGGGGAATACGATACCAAATGATGCCTTCAGAAAGACTTTTCTATGTATCAGAGCTCCACACACATGCAGCTGCATGCCATGCTGTTCTCAAAAACAAGTGCGCCATACAGTCTTAATAAACCCTTGTGAAGCCCTTATTTACTGTCTGAATAAAAATGGCTTACCGGATCCCATAGGGAAAATGACAGCTTCCAGCATTACATCGTCTTGTTAGAATGTGTCATACCTCAAGCAGCAAAAGACTGCTCACTGTTCCCCCAACTGAAGTTAATTCCTCTCAACAGTCCTGTGTGGAACAGCCATGGATTTTAGTAACGGTTGCTAAAATCATTTTCCTCATACAAACAGAAATCTTCATCTCTTTTCTGTTTCAGAGTAAATAGTACATACCAGCACTATTTTAAAATAACAAACTCTTGATTGAATAATAAAAACTACAGTTAAACACTAAAAAACTCTAAGCCATCTCCGTGGAGATGTTGCCTGTACAACGGCAAAGAGAATGACTGGGGTAGGCGGAGCCTAGGAGGGATCATGTGACCAGCTTTGCTGGCTCTTTGCCATTTCCTGTTGGGGAAGAGAATATCCCACAAGTAAGGATGACGCCGTGGACCGGACACACCTATGTTGGAGAAATATATATTTTATTTTTGTTATTGTTTTTATACTTTACTTTTAATTTTTCATATGTTGCACACATTTGCTGCTGCCTGGATTTTAAGTTTATACCATTTCCCAAAGGTGAGGCGACGGTTACTTTGAAGATCTTTATTATTAAAAAAGACAGAAAATCCCTTTATTACCCATTCCCCAGTTTTGCATAATCAACACGGTTATATTAATACATTTTTTACCTCTGAGATTACCTTGTATTTAAATCTCTGCAGACTGCCACCTTATCTAAAGTTCTTTTGACAGACTTGCATTTAAACAATCAGTGCTAACGCATAAATAACTCCATGGGAGTGAGCACAATGTTATCTATATGACACAGATGAACTAGCATTGTCTAACTGTGATAAAATGTCAAAATGCACTGAGATATGAGGCAGCCTTTAAGGGTTTAGAAATCAGTTTATCTTTCAACAAAGAATACCAAGAGAACGAAGCAAATGTGATGATAAAAGTACATTGGAAAGTTGTTTAAAATTACATGCGCTATCTGAATCATGAACGTTTAATTTTGACTAGACTGTCCCTTTAAGGCAGGCACCTAATTTACTAAAGCCACTGTAGGGCTTTCCTGTGAAAAATTATCCTAAAAGAAAACTAAAAGAAGACCAAGTTGCTGCTGTGCAATCTACATAATAGAAGACTCATTTTAAAAAAATGCTGCCAAAGTGAAACTAATCTAGTAGAAAAAAATGTCAAATTTCTGGAAGAAAAATGTCCTGCTTCCCTTAAAGCTATAATAAAGGGACAGTCTACTTCAAAATTGTCATTGTTTAAAAAGATAAATAATCCCTATTACTCATTCCACTGTTTTGCATAACCAACACAGTTATATCAAAATACTTTTTACCTCTGTGACTAAAGTAACAATTGTAGTCGTCTGACTCATACGTGGACAAATGATTTTTTAAATATTATGTAGGATGAGAACAAATTAAATGTTCTTTAAAAATTGAAATAGGACAAAGAAAGTGAACTATAATGCCCTGATTGAAAAAAATACAGAGAAAATACCTTATCATAATAGAAGATATGGAATCTCACAAGCAATATAAATAAACACTGCTGGCGAAACATTGCAATAGAAACAATCCCTTTAAAAATAAGCAGAAAGTTTAAACAATTCATAGGCTCAAAAGATGAGTTTGAAAAACCCTTAGAGCAAGATTTATAAAATGCTATGAATTCTCTCTATTCTCCTGTGCGTTTTTGCCAAAGGCAAACATAGGCGAACCAAAAAAAATAAGCTTAATCGCCAGTTATGTGTAAATCTTGTTTACAGAAATACCATTATAAATAAAGTGTTGTTTACTTTTAGCTTATTTTTGCACCCTTTTATAGAACATATTTTTATTGCTTTTGTCACAAGTGGATAAACTAAAAAGTGGAAAAAATGTCCAGCTTATATATATTTCACAATATTGCGATTTTGCGTTTTTAACATTCATATTTTATAATATTGTGATTGCACTGTAGCAAACGTGTTCTATATTAATATAGATCTATAGATATATACTAATATTGATATAAAACAAGTATGCAACAGTGCAATCCCAATATTATAAAATATAAATATTACAAGCGCTAAATCCCAATATTGTGAAATATGAAACCGCAATAACTTCCTCCTCTGGACTTTCCAGGAGCCTTGCAACAGAAATTCCTGCCAACATCAGAAAGAACTCACAACACAAGCTCATAGAGAAATCATTTCTAATGTTGCTCCTCCACATGCAACTAGTCGATTTGATGAGGCTTACTATAGAAAATACGCATGTGAAAATCTAATTTAAACCTTTTTCTGGCACGCCTGTGCGCCTAGGCGAACGCCAACTAAATAGGAGAATTTTACAGTCGAACTTGTCGAATTTTAGACGCATTTTTTAATGATAAATAATGGCATTAATTATTCTGCACATTTTAGGCGCAAATATAGAACATATATATAGATTATCAATGATAAATATTGCTCTTAAAACCAATAAGGTTCCCAGTAAGAAAATCTCTTAAAAGGTACATGAAACTCAAATTTTCTTTCAGGATTTAGATAGAGCATATCATTTTAAGCAACTTTCCAGTTTACTTCTTTTATCTAATTTGCTTGGTTCTTTTGGTATCCTTTGTTGAAATGCATACCTAGGTATGCTCTGGAGCAGGAAGCTAGCTGCTGATTGGCGGCTGCACATACATGCCTATTTTCATTGGCTTTCCAATGTGTTTAGCTAGCTCCCAGTTATGTATTGCTTTTCCATCAATAAAGGATACCAAGAGAATGAAGAAAAAGTGATCAAAGTAAATTGGAAAGTTGTTTACAAATGTATGCTCCATCTGAATCATGAAAGAAAAAAAATGTGTGTAACTATTAGACTTACCTTGACTAGATCTAGAACAGAGATCTGAATGTCAGAGACCTTATAAGAAACTTGTAGATTATTTTGTAAAATTTAAGCAATACTGGTAAAATCATATTAAGCACACCTGGTAAGAGAAAAAAAACTTCGAACCGGTGATAAAAGTACTTACAACAGACTACCTTGACTGAAGAAAAGTCTCAAATATCTTGGTTAAAAAAAAAAAGTAGATTTTGAATCAAGAGATCAATCTATGAGCTGTTAAATTGATAAGCCTGAGATAAAAGAAAAAGAATAAGGACTAAGTGGTAAAGACCAAAATGGAAAAACTGAACATTCAGTTTAGGATGATCAAGCTGAAGCAATTAGAATTACTGATTAGCAAATAAATATGACTGAGTGGTACAAGAAATAAAATGAAAAGCTGGATGAAATACCAAATAGCCGTAGAACATTAAAAAACTGAGATTAATTATCCATGGTTCTGGAATAAAGATGATTAAACATAAGACCATAAAGGTCTAATAGTGAAACAGAGTCATGGATACACAAACTGGTATAGAACTCATTGAAAGAGAAACCATTCTCCAAGATGAATCAATAGTAAACTGAAAAAATCTGCCTCACAAAATTCATTCCTAGGATGTGAAATGCAGAAGAGTAAAGAACTCAGTTCAAGTCAAAATGAAGTTTTCCTTGAGGTGAAAAAAAAAAAGTCTGAACAAAAAGAAGATTGCACAAAGAACAAAGATAATAAAGTTTAACCTTGCCTCCTGAGGAAACCAATTCCTTGCGAACACCTCAAACCCCAGACTGCACCCCAACTCAAGAGACTATTGTCAGTAGAAAATATTGTCCAAAAAGACAAATAGAAAAATGCCTCCTGAAAACTGGAGGAGAATGAACCACTTGAAGAAAGATTATTTTACAGGAGTCCAAAATGATTACTAAGAAAACAGATTGTGATCCCTGCATTCAGAAAATAGCAAGCCAAATTGATAAATCCGATATAGAACGTGCAAAGGGATATCAGGTGGTGAAAATGTAACCTTAAACTTTAATGCATAGAACAAATAATGGAAGAAAGAACAAGCTGTTAGAACTTGGATCTGCATTATTCCATAAAAGAAAGTCACATGGTACAGTCTACAAAGACTAACTCTAAGAAATAAAAATCATAATTGAGAAGAAAGAACTTTCTGAAAATTTACCCTACAATGCCTGCAAAGAACAGAAAACTGTTGGTAAAAATACAGCTAAAGGGAAAACATGGAGTCTTGATCCAAAATAGGTTCCCATAAGTGGAACCAAAGAAATACCCTGAGGTCTTCTAATATACAATGGAGTTCCCAGAACACACTCAAAAAAAGTATGGGTGCTAGTAAGTTCCAAAGGAAGAACCACAATTATAAAGTATTTGTCTAAAAGGACAACTACTATAGTAACTGGTGGTAGTACTTGAGATAGGAATATGAAGAAAAGCATCCTCCAAATCTATTGTGAACATAAATTAAAACCTGATTACCAAGGGTAAAATGGACCCAACAGAATCCATCTTGAACGTAGGAGCTATGGAAAACCTGAAAAAGCTTTGGAGATCCAAAATTGGCCACAACATTTCATGTTTCTTAGGGACAAGAAAAAAATTGGATTAAAATCCAAGATCTTATTCTAGAAACTGGCACCGGCACTATCAACTGAGGGCTGAGAGAAAATAACTCCTGTCTGTACAGGATATTTCAGAAAAGAAGCCATAATAACCTTAAAGTGATGGCAACGTTTCCACCTCTAGACCAATAGCCGTGCGTGTCAACTGACTTCTTAACACAGCTAGAGGTGGAAATGTCACATCATTGTAGAAAGCGCTGTGCAGTGGGTGGCCGGAAGAGTTGTGTTACCAATATGCTTTCTTTTCATATAGGGTGAATTTAACACTGGTTTTTACAAAACGATAAGAGAAACTAATGTTTGTTATACGCTTGGGTTTACCATAACTTTAATTACAGGAAAAGTTGGCCTGAAAACCCATACTTTAATCAAAGGTAATTATGATTGTAATCCAGACATTTGGACATACTGCAACTAGGCCTTTGAGAAAGAAAGAAACTATCATGTACCAGAAGAGAATCTGGATTTAAGGTTCAATATATTTGTAAAAGGAAAAAAAAAAAAGACTTCAAAATTGTTTGGCCCTGATCCAAATAATATGTGATCCCAATATACAACACAGGTTGTTAACCAGAAGCGTTGCTTATAATATCTGTCACAGATGTTCCAATAAAGTTGTGAATATATCCTTGGTGTTGTGGAGTATTTTGGAATTTTGATCTTAATCCAAATAATACTAGACTTCTACATAGCTCTGGAAAAATCTAGAGTTTGTGAAAAATGAGGAACATAAATCCTTACCCAGTAAAAAAACAAAACAGAAATAGAGTCTATTAGAAAGGCTATTGTCTGTGTATCATGAAATGAGCTACAAAGCTAACTTAAGATATTAGCATTAAAATTAATAGTGACTGAAATTACATTGTCAAATAAGGAATTTATTGAGTTTAGAAGATTCAAAAGATTTTGAAAATCTTCAACAAAACAAACTTCCAAATTGAATCAGACAGATATGCATAAAAACTGAATAGACTACAATTACCTCAAAGATGTAAAAGCTATTGAAAACAGAGAACCCACTAGTTGAAAAAAAGGCCCTTTCTAATGAAAGAAACCTGAGTAAGGTCATGACCTATTACTCAGGAGGCAATTGTAGAAGCTGAGGACACCCTCTAAAGCAGTGATTTTTAACCTTTTTTTTGCCGTGGCACACTTTTTTACATTAAAAAATCCTGTGGCACACCACCATCCCAATTTTTTTTTAAAAAATCACACATTGTAGCCTAATACAGCATATATATATATAGACACATACACACAAACACACACTGTGTGTATTGTGCTGTTATGCCATGCCTCCTACAAACTACCCCTGCACTGGGAGTAAAAAACAAGCAAAGTTTAAAAAATATGTCACACTGTTATCAGTCTGCCGTGGCACACCTGAGGATCTCTCACGGCACACTAGTGTGCCACGGCACACTGGTTGAAAAACACTGCTCTAAAGCACTCCTTAAAGACATCAACTGTCACATATCCAAGCTGACATGAGTATTGAACCTGTAGCAGCAGAATTGTAGAGCATAACCCTTACTAATAAACTGTATATAGGCTTTTTACATATCTATATATAAGGATTAATTGCGGATTATCATATAAAAAAAAAAAAAAAAACCTTACCTACAGGAGACAAATCTGATGAGTCTGTGTGGATTTGTGAAAAACGTCCTAACCTGGACTGATCTGTTCGAGCTTAAGTAGCCAGAAAAATGAAACAATAGAAAAATTATCAGACAAATCCATGTGCTGCCTTGGAAGAGGCTTAGCCATCCTAACTGCAAAATGTAAGGCGCAAGAGTCTTGAATTCTGGAGCCAGATCTGTAGAACTCCCTTATACAATGGAACAAAGTGAGCACATAATCCTTTGGAGGAAAATAGCATTAGTTAAATAGCAACAAAAAAAAAAGATCCTATAGAATTTCAAAGCTGAAATTAAAAAAAATTAACTTATATATAAACATACAAACACACACTTAAATGAATAAAATAAGTGAAGAGTGGATCTACTTTCTAAAAGAATTGTATGTATATAAATTGGGGAAAGTTATAGTATACTCCATAAAGTATACAGTATAGAAAAACAGAGAAAAATAAATACAAGACCACGCTATAAATCTAGGAGTGCAGCCGTTTGGCACTGTTAGAAATAAAGCTGCCTACGCACACTAAAGAAATATGTGAGCATGCAAAGAAATAAAATCACAAAGTAACTCTCCAACAAGATAAAAATCTCCCATATAAAATATACCAGACTAACATGATGTGTAGTGTGTCCCCTTGCTATGAAGTACCTCAAAATTGGTCTACCTGCTAATAGCCTGTGGGTTATGTGATTGCATGAAACAGCTGAGCTTACCTCAGATGCTCCCACTCAACCCTGCATACAGCTGCAAAAAAAAAAAACAGCGGGGGATATCACAAAGAGTACAACAGGAGGCTAAGGGACAATTCCTCATGATACCATTGGCACACTGATACAACAGGAGAAGGCTAAGGGAACAGTAACCATGTCACCTTTGGTAGGCGAGTGATAAACTCCTGCAGGAGAATTACATTCACTGCCTAATATTCCCCACTATGTAAATCCAGGGATCATGAGGGGGAGGAAGGTCTAAACTGGTAATCAAGAGACAATGTTCCGGGGGGCGGGGCAAGCAGCCGAAACAGCAAGAGGTGTTTTAACAGAGCTCCTGCTGCTAGATCAAATAAATTCCCTATTACCTTTGACAAGAAGTTTTATATCTTACTATCTCTTTGGACTGTATCCTAGTATGATGGGCTAATTATATTTCTCATGGGAATTGGATATTTGCCATTGCAACAGCTCAATTAACATTTTGGCCTGAAGAATTTGGTATACGAGTTAAGCCGCCATCTTTGGAGACATGCAGGCTCTGTAGCTCCTATTGGAAGTATCTGTCACCACAAGTGCATCAGACCTATAATGGAGGACTTCACCCAAACTGTGTTGACCCTTCTGGCGGAGCTTGAGGGAAAAATCTCCCACCGATTCAATTGTTCAATTGTCTGTCCCAGCTTTTGCAGTCATTGCCCACGTGTGATGATGACTTTATAATTAGGAGTGCTGGAGGAACGGAGACATGGGTGGACCCTGTGGAGCGGCAACAAGCTAAGGGGGGCACTAATATCGGCAGCATGAATACAAGTGGGCCCCTTTCAGTTAGATTACCTCATCCGCTATTAACCTTCTGTAAGGAGGATGCGACTGTCCTCTGTGAGATGCAGGTTGAGGGGGGAAGAGAGCCTTTATGAGAGCGGGAGGTTGCTGCTGTCTTCATCTCTTTGTGTGCGGAGCAGTTTGCTGGAAGCCGTTATACATCAGCGTGCCTCCAGGAGAGTCGCAGAGTGTTCCGGCATGGGTTACAGTGCAGAGATCGTTGCTGAAGCTAGAGCACTGCTCTATATCTCTCCCGCTCTCGGATATGTGCTTCCTGAGTCAGAGCCTCTTATGGAGGGGATTATCGACACTGCTGAGTTCCATTACAACCATAGCCAAAACTGGAGTGGGGTAACGCATTGTGGTATTTGATTCAGGATGAGATGTTTTACCACCCACTGTTTTGGGGATCCTTCTTACCCTGACTTAATGCTTTATACTTCAGAAGACATTTAGCTTTGGATACTCGAGTTTCTATGGTATAACTGCTGTTTGCCTACATAAGCTGGACCTTCTAACACAATTAATACCTTATTTAAACTAAGAAATGTATATTGGTTTTGTCATTTAGAGAATGTTAATTGTTATGTCACATAGGATACTGTGAAATATTGCTTAGGTTTGCTTTAATATATTACTGTTTTCTTGTTACTGCCAATACTATGGCTCCTCATTTCATAGAGACCCCTTAGCTCTCTAGTATGTTTTTTATTATTGCTCACATAAACAGTACTACAGCTCACTTCAAGAGTTGGGGTGTCCCTGAATTTCGCTCACAGGTTAATAATAACTTAGCTATTTCTGGTTATGACAGTGATACCCAATTTTAAATGGCCCCATTTCACATGAATAGTTCATTAAATATTGACTTTTAATATAATATAGATGTCTAATTGTCTGATCTATTTAAAGCAACGTATTTGTGAGGGCGATTAGTTTCAAGAGCTTGTACTGTTATATTCAGTTTATAAAGGTTAGCTCTCCAGATGAGGAGTTACTACTCTGGGAATTGGGGATCTATATGTTGTCTCGTGTGTCTAGCCAACACTTTCTTAGTCTTGCTTGTTATGCTTTACATTAGTTTAACTCTACTTTTTATTCTAGTATGTTTCCATGTGTTTTGAGACCCTATATGTCTAGGTACAAAGGATTAGTTAAATGTGTTTGTGCCCATCTATGCACATAGTTATTTTGCCCTCACTAACTTAACCCCCTATTAGCACATGGGCATCACCTGGAGATATTGTAATACTAGGGGAGATTTTGGTTTTCTTTATTGAGACATGCTCTTTTGGTGGCATACATAGCTCCATGTAATAAAACAGTAGCCCTATATAATATACAGAATTTTAGGGAACTATATTTATTGTTATGCTTACTCTTTTGGAGAGTCCTAAATATGGCTACAGTCAAAGCACCGTAGTTGTACATTTTCTGCAACTGTACATATAATCATATAATTTAGTGTATACGTAGAGACACTAGCACCAATGGTATTGCGGTATCCTTATATATTACTATCCTTGTTCTTATATCTATCACTAGGGATTGCCTCTTTATTAATATAACACAATCACCCTTGGGTATAGGGCCCATACCTAGAGGGTAACATCAATTTTATAAATATCCCATGTTTTGGTGTGTCTATGCTATAATATTATATGTCTATATACTGTCGGTATGACTGTTGATACATAGCCTTTAACTTAGGTTTGGGTTGGTCACCGCTATGCAGTTTAAAGTGACTCTTAGGTGGTGTTCCCAAGATTAAAGGTCTTACTCTTGTATACATCCCCCACCCCCTTACTTCAACTTTGAGAGGCGCCTATCCGCTGTTAAATACAGTGCTCCAAGGTTGTAAAACCTATTTAGTTATTTCATATCTATATATTTACACTAGGGAGGGGGTGATTCTATATTATTTCACTATTATTCACCCAATATGGTGAACTTTTTCAGCGGTTCTTATCCGCTACTTTTCACCTACACATACAAGAATATAAAAATATGTCACCTCTCATAAGAAAATTAGAATGTTATGGCTACCAAAGGACCATTATAAAATATCACGCTAATAGGCATCAATTTATATTCCAGAGGTACTAGTATTAATTTATCCTATATATTAAAAAGAGGTACCAAATTACCATTTTTGCACCTTTAGATTTGCACTGTTATTAGAGACAAAGTAGTTTACTATATTCTGTAAGATGTATATTTGTTGTCTCCAGCTTTCTCAAACAAGTAATTCTCTTTTTGTTTTTTTGTTTTTAGTTGCAATGTGTCTGATGCTGTTCTGAACATTTATTATTTACATCCTATAAGTTTGACAACACAAAATGTATGTTATTATCTGAAATACCTCAATAAAAATCTTTGATGAAAAAAAAAAAAAAAAAAGAGACAATGTTCCAGCACTCAAGGCAGGTAATGCAAGTCACCTAAGGGCCACCGCACAGGGCCCAAGCATATAATACACGAACAGCAGAAAGGTGACAGCAAATTCCTTTTATTTCAGAAAAGACAGACAAAAATAGACAGGCGACGTTTCGGGATCCTATCCCTTAGGCATGGCACTCAAGAACATTTAACTCTTACTTATATCAAAACAGATACATTGTATTTACATACTTCATTGTCAATTATTAGTAGTACATATTTCAGAAAAAGATTTTAATCCTTACTATCTAAATTTGGAGCAGAAAAGAGCAACAATTACACATTATATAACATAAATCAATAACGCTTTTATCAGAAACCATCTAATTTCATAAAAACACTGTTAAATCCCATTCTTAATTTAACCCTTTTGGTTCTAAACTTTCTAATTCATATATCCAAAAGGATTCCCTTTGCTAAAGAAGCAACTCCCAATCCCCTCCTCTACGTGGTTTATCAACAAAATCTCTAATTTGGAATTTCAGCTGACTGATAGAGTGGCCAGCTTTCAAAAAATGGGAGGCAAGAGGGGCTTTTAGATTACCAGTTTGAATGTTGCTCTTGTGTTCAATAATGCGGTCCTTAGCAGACCTTGTGGACTCGTCTATATATACTCCCCCACATAGACATTTAATCATGTAAATAATAAAAGTAGTTAGGCAGGTAAAAAAAAAACTTTTATATTGTATTTTTTTCCAGTGTGGGGATGGTAGAACACAGACCCTTTGGTCATGTTGCAACAACATGAACACCCCAGGCATGGATAACACCCTTGGTTTTTAGTAGTAATATACCTAAGACTGGATTTAATATTAGAAACAATATCTGCTTTTACTAATTTACTCCTCTCTTAAAAGCAGGTATAGGATATTTCTGAAATTCTTGGATAGTAGGATTACAATCAAAAAGTACACTCCAATTTTTTCTAATGATTCGTTGGATCTCTTTGCTCTGGGCATTGTATTCTGACACAAAAATAATCATTCTTATCTATAGTATTTTTCATATTTTTAGATTTCAATAGATTGGATCTAGGAATAGATTTTACAATATCAATTTCTTCATTAATTAAAGTTTCAGGGCAACCTCTTTCTTTAAATCTCTCCCCCATCTCTATTAATCTTCTGTCCAACATACTATCATCTGAAACAATCTTACGGACTCAAAACATTTGACTGTGGGGGAGACTTTTAATTATAGAGGGAGGATGAGCACTGTCGTACCTCAAAAGACTATTGCGATCTGTACTTTTTAAAAAAAAAAAAAAGATTTGTTCTAAAGGAATTGCCTATATACTCCTCACTCCAGGAGAGTTTAAACTTGATGTGATTGGTAGATATATTTAGCTCATTTACAAATACCAGGGTTCCAACGCCACCCAGCCATATTCCAAAAATATCGTCGATATACTGCCACCATATCGAATAAACAAATTATTTGAGAAAATATATCTCTCTTCATAAAAATTAATAAAAATATTTGCATAATTAGGAGCGACGTTGGAACCCATGGCAGTACCCTGAAGTTGAAGGAAATAGTCTAAATTTGAGCAGAATTGTATCTATTATCAGATCTCAGGACAGAATACACTGAATCAATGCTACTGGTATGTCTACATATGAGCGCAGGATTTTATACAGAAATATTGATATATTGGTAAAGACTGAGTTGGTGTTTGCCACTATTGGGCGGTCTAGGGGGGTTGGTAATACATTTATGTACTTTAGGGAGAATGTATATAACTTGGGGGGCATGGTTTATCTATTTTTAGGTAGGAAACCACATTTTTACCTATAATGTTATTATCCACTGCATTTTAAATTACACTTTCAATCTCTTTCTGTATTTTAAACAGGGGGTTATAGGAGAGTATTTTTATACACCATATCATTATTAAGTTGACTCCTAATTTAATTTATATAATAACTCCTGTCTAATACAACTACTGCCCCGCCCTTGTTAGCCCTTTTCAAAATAATATCTGGTTGATTTTGGAGATTGTGTAGTGCTGTAAGCTGTTTATCTGAGATATTAGCCTTTCTACGTTTGAATCTTTTGTTAGTATATTTGTATTTCTCTGTTCTTAGTCGTAATTTGGCTATATCATTTTGTACAAGAGATTTTGTACACGAGATTCCAAATTATAGATTTTGTTGATAAACCACGTAGAGGAGGGGATAGGGAGTTGCTGCTTAAGCAAAGGGAATCTTTTTGGATATATGAATTAGAAAGTTTAGAACCAAAAGGGTTAAATAAAGGGGATTTAACAGTGTTTTTATGAAATTAGATGGTTTTTGATAAAAGCTTTATTGAATTATGTTATATAATGTCTAATTGTTGCTCTTTCCTTCTCCAAATTTAGAGTGTAAGGAATAAAATCTTTTTCCAAAATATGTACTACTAATAATTGACAAAGAAGTATGTAAATACAATGTATCTGTTTTGATATAAGTAAGAGTTAAATGTTCTTGAGCGCCACCTAGTGGTACAGAAGTATAAAAGTCATTATTGTATGTTTGTTTGGCATGGCATGAGTAAGGGATAAGATCCCGAAACGTCGCCTGTCTATTTTTGTCTCAGTCTTTACTGAAATAAAAGGAATTTGCTGTCACCTTCCTGCTGTTCGTGCACAAAGAAACTGGAGCACCAAATTTCTTCACCTTCCTCCTGAGAGGCAAAGATAAGACTGGTATCCCAGAGAGGTGAGTGGGATTAAAAGTTTGTAGAATGAGGGTATTTTTGCCTCCTCCTAGTGGCCAGGAGTTGAAAACCAGGAGTATGAAAGAAATGTAGATTATACAACTTTAAACAACTTTCCAATTTACTTCTATGATCTAATTTGCTTCAATATTTTGGTATCCTTTGTTGAAGGAGCAATAAAGCACTACTGGGAGCTAGCTAAAAGCCAATGGCAAGAGGCACATGTGTGCAGCCACCAATTAGCAGCTGCAGAGCCTACCAAGGGATCCTTTTCAACAAAGGATGCAAAAGAATGAAATTATATAATAGAAATAAATTTGAAAGTTATTTAAATTAAATGCTGTATCTGAATCAAGAAAGAAAGAAAACAAAATTTATGCTTACCTGATAAATTCATTTCTCCTGTAGTGTGGTCAGTCCACGGGTCATCATTACTTCTGGGATATTATCTCCTCCCCCACAGGAAGTGCAAGAGGATTCACCCAGCAGAGCTGCTATACAGCTCCTCCCCTCTACGTCACCCCCAGTCATTCGACCAAAGGACCAACGAGAAAGGAGAAGCCCAAGGGTGTAGTGGTGACTGGAGTATAATCCAAAAAATTTTTTAGCCTGCCATAAAAAACAGGGCGGGCTGTGGACTGACCACACTACAGGAGAAATGAATTTATCAGGTAAGCATAAATTTTGTTTTCTCCTGTTAAGTGTGGTCAGTCCATGGGTCATCATTACTTCTGGGATACTAATACCAAAGCAAAAGTACACGGATGACGGGAGGGACAGGCAGGCTCTTTATAAGGAGGGAACCACTGCCTGAAGAACCTTTCTCCCAAAAACAGCCTCCGAAGAAGCAAAAGTGTCAAATTTGTAAAATTTGGAAAAAGTATGAAGAGAAGACCAAGTTGCAGCCTTGCAAATCTGTTCAACAGAAGCCTCATTCTTAAAGGCCCAAGTGGAAGCCACAGCTCTAGTAGAATGAGCTGTAATTCTTTCAGGAGGCTGCTGTCCAGCAGTCTCATAGGCTAATCGTATTATGCTACGAAGCCAAAAAGAGAGAGAGGTAGCCGAAGCTTTTTGACCTCTCCTCTGACCAGAATAAACGACAAACAGGGAAGACGTTTGACGAAAATCCTTAGTTGCCTGTAGATAAAATTTCAGGGCACGGACTACATCTAGATTGTGTAGCAGACGTTCCTTCTTCGAGAAAGGATTAGGACACAAAGATGGGACAACAATCTCTTGATTGATATTCCTGTTAGTGACCACCTTAGGTAGGAACCCAGGTTTAGTACGCAGAACTACCTTGTCAGAATGAAAAATCAGATAAGGAGAATCACAATGTAAGGCAGATAACTCAGAGACTCCTCGAGCCGAGGAAATAGCCATTAAAAACAGAACTTTCCAAGATAACAACTTGATATCAATGGAATGAAGGGGTTCAAACGGAACACCCTGTAAAACATTAAGAACTAAGTTCAAACTCCATGGCGGAGCAACAGTTTTAAACACAGGCTTGATCCTAGCTAAAGCCTGACAAAAAGCTTGAACGTCCGGAACTTCTGACAGACGTTTGTGTAAAAGAATGGACAGAGCTGAAATCTGTCCCTTTAAAGAACTAGCGGATAACCCCTTTTCTAAACCTTCTTGTAGAAAAGACAATATCCTTGGAATCCTAACCTTACTCCATGAGTAACTCTTGGATTCGCACCAATATAAGTATTTACGCCATATTTTATGGTAAATCCTTCTGGTAACAGGCTTCCTAGCCTGTATTAAGGTATCAATAACTGGCTCAGAAAACCCACGTTTTGATAAAATCAAGCGTTCAATTTCCAAGCAGTCAGCTTCAGAGAAGTTAGATTTTGATGTTTGAATGGACCCTGGATCAGAAGGTCCTGTTTCAGAGGTAGAGACCAAGGCGGACAGGATGACATGTCCACTAGATCTGCATACCAAGTCCTGCGTGGCCATGCAGGTGCTATTAGAATCACTGATGCTCTCTCCTGTTTGATTCTGGCAATCAATCGAGGAAGCATCGGGAAGGGTGGAAACACATAAGCCATCCCTAAGGTCCAAGGTGCTGTCAAAGCATCTATCAAAACTGCTCCCGGATCCCTGGATCTGGACCCGTAGTGAGGAAGCTTGGCGTTCTGACGAGACGCCATGAGATCTATCTCTGGTTTGCCCCAACGTCGAAGTATCTGGGCAAAGACCTCCGGATGAAGTTCCCACTCCCCCGGATGAAAAGTCTGACGACTTAAGAAATCCGCCTCCCAGTTCTCCACTCCCGGGATGTGGATTGCAGACAGGTGGCAAGAGTGAGACTCTGCCCAGCGAATTATCTTTGATACTTCCATCATTGCTAGGGAGCTTCTTGTCCCTCCCTGATGGTTGATGTAAGCTACAGTCGTGATGTTGTCCGACTGAAACCTGATGAACCCCCGAGTTGTTAACTGGGGCCAAGCCAGAAGGGCATTGAGAACTGCTCTCAATTCCAGAATGTTTATTGGAAGGAGACTCTCCTCCTGATTCCATAGTCCCTGAGCCTTCAGAGAATTCCAGACAGCGCCCCAACCTAGTAGGCTGGCGTCTGTTGTTACAATTGTCCAGTCCGGCCTGCTGAATGGCATCCCCCTGGACAGGTGTGGTCGATAAAGCCACCATAGAAGAGAATTTCTGGTCTCTTGATTCAGATTCAGAGTGGGGGACAAATCTGAGTAATCCCCATTCCACTGACTTAGCATGCACAATTGCAGCGGTCTGAGATGTAGGCGTGCAAAAGGTACTATGTCCATTGCCGCTACCATTAAGCCGATCACCTCCATGCATTGAGCTACTGACGGGTGTTGAATGGAATGAAGGACACAGCATGCATTTTGAAGCTTTGTTAACCTGTCTTCTGTCAGGTAAATCCTCATTTCTACAGAATCTATCAGAGTCCCCAAGAAGGGAACTCTTGTGAGTGGAAAGAGAGAACTCTTCTTTTCGTTCACCTTCCATCCATGCGACCTTAGAAATGCCAGTACTAACTCTGTATGAGACTTGGCAGTTTGAAAGCTTGAAGCTTGTATCAGAATGTCGTCTAGGTACGGAGCTACCGAAATTCCTCGCGGTCTTAGTACCGCCAGAAGAGTACCCAGAACCTTTGTGAAGATTCTTGGAGCCGTAGCCAATCCGAATGGAAGAGCTACAAACTGGTAATGCCTGTCTAGAAAGGCAAACCTTAGATACCGGTAATGATTTCTGTGAATCGGTATGTGAAGGTAAGCATCCTTTAAATCCACTGTGGTCATGTACTGACCCTCTTGGATCATGGGCAAAATTGTTCGAATAGTTTCCATCTTGAACGATGGAACTCTTAGGAATTTGTTTAGGATCTTTAAATCCAAGATTGGCCTGAAAGTTCCCTCTTTTTTGGGAACTACAAACAGATTTGAGTAAAACCCTTGTCCTTGTTCCGACCGCGGAACTGGATGGATCACTCCCATTAATAAAAGATCTTGTACGCAGCGTAGGAACGCTTCTTTCTTTATTTGGTTTGTTGACAACCTTGACAGATGAAATCTCCCTCTTGGGGGAGAGGATTTGAAGTCCAGAAGGTATCCCTGAGATATGATCTCTAACGCCCAGGGATCCTGAACATCTCTTGCCCAAGCCTGGGCGAAGAGAGAAAGTCTGCCCCCTACTAGATCCGGTCCCGGATCGGGGGCCCTCGATTCATGCTGTCTTAGGGGCAGCAGCAGGTTTCCTGGCCTGCTTGCCCTTGTTCCAGGACTGGTTAGGTTTCCAGCCTTGTCTGTAGCGAGCAACAGCTCCTTTCTGTTTTGGTGCAGAGGAAGTTGATGCTGTTCCTGCTTTGAAATTACGAAAGGAACGAAAATTAGACTGTCTAGCCCTAGGTTTGGCTTTGTCCTGAGGCAGGGCATGGCCTTTACCTCCTGTAATGTCAGCGATAATCTCTTTCAACCCGGGCCCGAATAAGGTTTGCCCTTTGAAAGGTATATTAAGCAATTTAGATTTAGAAGTAACATCAGCTGACCAGGATTTTAGCCACAGTGCTCTGCGTGCCTGAATGGCAAATCCGGAATTCTTAGCCGTAAGTTTAGTTAAATGTACTACGGCATCTGAAATAAATGAGTTAGCTAACTTAAGGGCTTTAAGTTTGTGTGTAATCTCATCTAGTGTAGATGATTGAAGTGTCTCTTCCAGAGACTCAAACCAAAATGCTGCTGCAGCCGTGACAGGCGCCATACATGCAAGAGGTTGCAATATAAAACCTTGTTGAACAAACATTTTCTTAAGGTAACCCTCTAATTTTTTATCCATTGCATCTGAAAAAGCACAGCTATCCTCCACCGGGATAGTGGTACGCTTAGCTAAAGTAGAAACTGCTCCCTCCACCTTAGGGACCGTTTGCCATAAGTCCCGTGTGGTGGCGTCTATTGGAAACATTTTTCTAAATATCCCACTCCTTAGTAACAATTTCAGTAAGTCTCTTAGGTATAGGAAAAACATCAGTACTCACCGGTACCGCAAAATATTTATCCAACCTACACATTTTCTCTGGTATTGCAACTGTGTTACAATCATTCAGAGCCGCTAACACCTCCCCTAGTAATACACGGAGGTTTTCCAGCTTAAATTTAAAATTTGAAATATCTGAATCCAGTCTGTTTGGATCAGAACCGTCATCCACAGAATGAAGTTCTCCGTCCTCATGTTCTGCTACCTGTGACGCAGTGTCTGACATGGCCCTAATATTATCAGCGCACTCTGTTCTCACCCCAGAGTGATCACGCTTGCCTCTAAGTTCTGGTAATTTAGCCAAAACTTCAGTCATAACAGTAGCCATATCCTGTAATGTGATTTGAAATGGCCGCCCAGATGTACTCGGCGCTACAATATCACGCACCTCCCGAGCGGGAGATGCAGGTACTGACACGTGAGGCGAGTTAGTCGGCATAACTCTCCCCTCGTTGTTAGGTGAAATATGTTCAGTTTGTACAGATTGACTTTTATTT
>NC_069500.1:414162441-414167441 GCF_027579735.1 Bombina bombina
AACAATAACAAAAATTGACTGTCCCTTTAAGGTGGTTTAGTATGGATTCACCTTAGTTACTATTGCAAAGAATGGTTCTCATATAATGATTGTAGATGCAGAACTGATAATCCACCTTTTACAAACATGTGACTGCTGAGAATCTTAGGGGCGAGGGTGAAGTAAACAAAAGCTTGCATAAATTGCCTAAAAGCATTAACCTAAACCTCCCTGGGAGAAAGTAAACAAACACATTTTTAGATGTATTTTACAGCAAAACGAAGCAAAATAAATAATGAATGTATATTGCAAAAACGTTTCACTTGCAATAATGAAACATTTTATGCGTTATTGAAATGTCAAGTTTAATGGTCCTTTAATGACCAATCAGTGTTGCTGCAGCTGACTTTCTGCTATTGGCTGCCTTGCCATCATACTGCTAATTGGTCACACAGAGTCTACATTCTGGATGCCATTGTTCAATGTCTAAGAAAGGGTAGTTTATTTTGTTTTGTGGCACCTAGAGTGTGATAAGAAGTGCTATTTATACCCCTGCAGTTCCCTCAATGAAACAAATTTCCCAGGGTAGAAGTCTTGGCCATGTCACTGAGATGAATCGGCTTTTATCACTTTGTCTGTCTGAGCTATTTTTAAGGGTCTTGTTACACTGAGCAGGCAGTGACTTACAGGTCTAAGCAACAGACCCTATCCACTGGAATGGTGCAGAAGATCGCTGGAGACTCCCTGCTGGAAGCTGGTCCTTTTCAGAAGCCAGGAAAGCCATGCTGACTGCAGGACTGCCCGCTTCTCCCTCCAGTAACCTCTGGCAACACCCCACCCTGTGACAATGTCCCTTTAAATTTGTATCTGAAATTTAAATGAACATCCTCCTCATACTCTATCTGTGTGTGTGTGTATATATGTATATATATATATTTGTATTTGTCTTTTAACAATTCTTGACATCAGTTTAAATGTCCTTTGTCCCTTTGTGTTGAAAAACGTTCCCAATGCCAAACTGCATCAAAATTAAATATTTCTATGGAGAAAGTACAAAGCACACACAGTAATGTAAAAAAAAATCTCAGTTTTAAACAACTTTCCATTTTACTTCAATGATCAAATGTGCTTAGTTCTCTTGGTATCCTTTGTTAAAGAGTAATTCTAGGTGAACTCAGGAGCGAGCACGTGTAGTGTTTGCAACAGTGTTTATGCATAGTTCCAAACACTGCTGACTTAGATTGTTAATGACAGATGCATGCTCATTAGGTTTATAACTATGTTACATATTAGTTGCAAAAACTGCTGCCATAGATTGTTAATGACACTTGCATGCTCCTAAGCACCGATCAGCCTAGCTATGTTCTCTTCAACAAAGGATAGAAAGAAAACAAAATAATTTTGCTAAAAGAAGTAAATTGGAAAGTTGTATAAAATTGCATGACCTTTCTGAATTATCAATATTTAACTTTGACTTTACTGTCCCTTTAACAGATTTCTGAAACAGAATAATTTTTATCTAAGGCAGACCTAGTGACCACACTGTCACAAGACCAATATATCAAGCGAACATCATTAAAGAACAGAAAGGCGTCTGCATCCACAATTCAAGCTGAACTAGGGCAGTCCTACCACAGCAGGCAAAAGCACAGTCAAAAGACGAGCGGCACAGTGCAGTTTTCATGGGAGAATAGCAGCCTCTAAACACCCTTCTTCGTTGAAAAAAAACATGGCTATACTTTTAGCATGAGCCAAAGAAATATAGAAATTTCAAGATAGAAGACAGCAAAAATATTCTATTTACTGACAAGTCGAGTCAAAACCTAACATTTTTTGTTGCAATTCCAAAAGTTCATATGAGAAGAAAGCAGCATAAGAGTTTAACACCACAGTGTACAAAGGCTACAATTAACTATGGTGCCGGAAATATCAAGGTGCTTTGCATATTCTGAAGTTGGCTGCTTCCATAAAATTAAATACACTTTTACCTCTCTATTCTGCAGAGATAAACCATCCTTTCTGCCTTAAAAATTCGTTTGAAACAGGATTCATTTTCCAGCAAGACAATGATTCTAAACACTCATCAAAGCTGTGCCAATCATATATGAAGTCCAAGGAAGAGCAATGAAAGATAGGTTACATGGCTTTCTCTCCACAATCACCAAAGCTCAAACCCCTGCACATCTGTTTATATCAAACACTGGAAAAGGAGAAACACACTAGGACAGGGGTTATAAAGGGACAGTCTACACTAAATTTGTCTTTTAAAACAATACAAATTCTATTGTAGACTGTCCCTTTAACAAATCTGTTTAAAGTTAAAGGGACACTGAACCCAAATTTTTTCTTTTGTAATTCAGAAAGAGCATGCAATTTTAAGCAACTTTCTAATTTACTCCTATTATCAATTTTTCTTCGTTCTCTTGCTATCATTATTTGAAAAAGAAGGCATCTAAGCTTTTTTTTTTTGTTTCAGTACTCTGGACAGCACTTTATTGGTGGATGAATTTATCCACCAATCAGCAAGGACAACCCAGGTTGTTCACCAAAAATGGGCCGGCATCTAAACTTACATTCTTGCATTTCAAATAAAGATACCAAGAGAATGAAGAAAATTTGATAATAGGAGTAAATTAGAAATTTGCTTAAAATGTCATGCTCAATCTGAATCACAAAATAAAATTTTTGGGTACAGTGTCCCTTTAAGGAGTCAGTAAGAGTATTTAGGAGCCAGACAATGGTGTTTGTATATAGATATATTCAGAATAACCCAAAAAGTTAGGAGCCAGTGGCTCCTAGGTTTGGGAGACCCTGTACTAGGATATCTCTAAACACTGACTGTTATGTACTAACACACTTTTATTAGTGGAAATTATGTATTTGTGTTTGAGAAATACTATACATAAGAAGAGATTACTGTGATACAGGAGGGGCAAGGAGAGATTCAGCTCCAGAGCTGCAACTTCTGGTTACACTGACCTTTCCAGCTCAATACATGGTGCCTTAAAGGGACACTAAGCCCAAATGTTTTCTTTAATGATTCAGATGGAGCATGCAATTTTAAAGGGACACTGGACCCAATTTTTTTCTTTTGTAATTCAGAAAGAACATGCAGTTTTAAGCAACTTTCTAATTTACTCCTATTTTCAAATTTTCTTCGTTCTCTTGCTATCATTATTTGAAAAAGAAAGCATCTAAGCTTTTTTTTGGTTTCAGTACTCTGGACAGCACTTTTTTATTGGTGGATGAATTTATCCACCATTCAGCAAGGACAACCCAGGTTGTTCACCAAAAATGGGCCGGCATCTAAACTTACATTCTTGCATTTCAAATAAAGATACCAAGAGAATTAAGAAAATGTGATAATAGGAGTAAATTAGAAAGTTGCTTAAAATTTCATGATCAATCTGAATCACGAAAGAAAATTTTTGGTTACAGTGTCCCTTTAAGCAACTTTCTAATTTACTCCTATTGTCAATTGTTCTTCGTTCTCTTGCTATCTTTATTTAAAAAGCAGGAATGTAAAGCTTAGGAGCCAGACGACTTTTGGTTCAGAAGCTGGATAGCACTTGCTGGATTGGTGGCTACATTTAGACACCAATCAGCAAGTGCTACCCAGGTCCTGAACCAAAAATGGGCTGGCTCCTAAGCTTACACTTGCTTTTTAAAATAAAGATACCAAGAAAATGAAGAAAAAATAATAATAGGAGTAAATTAGAAAGTTGCTTAAAATTGCATGCTACATCTAAATCATGAAAGTTGAATTTGACTAGACATCCCTTTAAATGATCAGTTATTAGAAAAGGGTGCTAAACTCACCCTTTCTGTGCTGCTGCACATGGCTAAACTCAGCGTTCTCCTTTAATAAGGTGACGTTTGCACCTCTAAACCAATAGCCGTGCTAGCATAAAGAACAGTCAGCTGACACGCATGGCTATTGGCTAGCATACAGAACACTGTTAGCTGACACACAAGTAAATTGGAATGTTTTCCTACACACAAATAATCTTAAGAAATTATAGGTTAAATGCCAAACATTATCTTATAACATCTTTTCTTAAATGTTTTAGACATAATACCTTTTTTCAGCTCTAGTATATTAAGTCTATCTAAGCTATTTTTTAAGTATTTAGCGTCTCCTGTCTCTGTATATAGTAGAATTTAGAGAAAAAGTACAATAAGGGGTTAATCTTGTTTGTTTTTAATTGTTTGTAATGTTCCTTTAAATAGGAGTATCAGTGAAAGCTCACATTCAGCAGTGAACAAGTGTGTGTGAGACACACGAAACGTGTCTGCTGGTGCTGCACTGATACCCCTTACTGTCAGTGTGTAGAGCTACTGCTCTTTTTTGCTTTTAATGTGCACACAATAAAGCTATTTTTATACATTCTACTGACCCTGCCTTAATGTTTGGATGCAGTAGGTTGTTAGCCCTGTAGCCGAAATTCGTGGGGACTTTTGTAAATTGGAATGTTGTTTATACAGTAATTGTATGTTCTATCTAAATCATGAAAGAAAATTGTTGGCAACTTTATACAGGTTTTACGTCCCTTTAAGTATTAAATGCCATTTTAACACATTTTAGTTATATGGAATTCATTGTATTACCAACCAGCTGCTAAAATGCTCTAATAGTGGCTCCGGAAGTGCATAAGAGGTCTATCTCAACATAGAATAATATGAGAAGGTTATTATCCCTTTAAATTTAAAATGATATAGGCCCCATAGATGTTCCCCTTTTGTACAGTAAAAGACAACATTGGGTGTCATTTAAAGGGACATGAAACCCAAATATTTTCTTTCATGGTCTAGAAAGAGCATGGGATTTTAAGCAACTTTTAATTTGCTTCTATTATCTAATTTGCCTCATTCTCTTGATATCCTATGCTGAAAAGCATATATAGATATGCTCAGTAGCTGCTGATTGGCTCACTCATGTGCATTGTTATTTCTTCAACAAATTATATATATATATATATATATATATATATATATATATATATATATATATATATATATAA
>NC_069500.1:414172441-414192441 GCF_027579735.1 Bombina bombina
TTTGTTTTAATTTGCCCAGTTTTTTAGCAATGTGGCTGTAGGTGCCAATCTCGTGCTCCTAAATTTGTTAGGTGTGGCTATTACCTATGTTATAGTACAATTTTGTTTCCTAACGATTTTCTTGTGTCAGTTGTGGTGTGACACAGCACCGGAAGTGGGATAGTTGTACACTTCCGGTTCGGCCGCTCGCCGGAAGTCGCGTTGTTGCTTACTTCCGGTTTAGTCGCTCCACCGGAAGTCGGGTAATTACGTACTTCCGGTTCGGTCGTGAGACCTTTTTTTGTGTTAGTCATCTTCCTTAAATGCGGAAGTTGGGTTGTTTATTCCCATTTTGTTCATTGTACCTTTACTTATAAATTCTCCTGGGTAACATTAAGTTTATTCCATTTTAAAGCTTTGATTGGTTAGAAAGTCGATTTATAGGTTATGTTGTCATTATATGACAAAATCTAACCTTGGTTATTGGAAGATGTTCTGTGTTTCTATGGTGCATATAATCCTTATAGACTTATAGGATTTCTGCCTGCACCTATATGTCTACAAGTCACGTAGTTAGAATGCCATGTTATTACGAACAGAAAAAAATATAAAATAAATAAGAAAATCAAATAATTTAAAAATTCTTATGCCATATCAGATCACATATTAGAGTAACGTGTTAGCATCTCACAATGATATCATATAATGTGTTGAATCTTACAAAATGGTTTAAACTTGAGCCCACCCTATATAGTATAGAGTGGAGCAAGATGTCACTGGGTCACTTTAGTACTGATTGAGGATTGTAAGATTAGGTTATGTGTTTATTAAACAGCATAATTTAAGTATGTGAATTGTGGTTCTGTGAGTAGAGATCTACCATTTAATTCCTGTGTGGGTTTTTTCAATAATACTGAAATTGTGCAGTAAAGATTGTAGTTCTGTATTTGGAGAACTATCATACTGTTACTGTGTGAAGTTTTCTGATATTATTGGAGCTCTGCAGTCAGTGTGGGTGTGTCGAGTTGTACACTAATGTGGCCTATTTCCCTTTGTGCTAAACAGCATGGTATCACATAGTCTGTTTGTGCTGATTTAGTTAAGAAGGGATTTTCATTGGGGGGCTATCTATTTCTTACTATTTCAGGCTTAGTAGATGGCATAGGTCTTCTTTATTGTTCAGACCCTTTGGGTGGAGACAATCTAAGTCAAATATCCATCTTGATTCCGCAATTAAAAGTTTTCTTTCATAGTTTCCTCCCCTCCAATTCGGTTTTATTAGTTGTATTCCGTAGTATTTTAGATCTTTGATGTTCCCTCTGTGGTGGATGAAAAAGTGGTTGTATAGGATAGTGTCGGTGTTTCCATGTTCGATCTGTAATATATGCTCTCTTATCCTGTCTTTCAGGCATCTCGAGGTCTGCCCGACATATTGTAGGCCACAGCTACATTGTATTATGTAAATCACACCTTTAGTGCTGCATCTTATCAAATTCTTGATCTCATATTTATTGTTAGAGTTGTGAGAAAGGAAGTTCTTGGTCTTCAATCCCCTTTTACACGCCTTACAGCTGGGGCAAGGTAAAAAACCTTTTATGTTTCTCCCTAGAACATCCTTTGTTTGGGCTGTTTGTTGGCGGGGAATGCTAGGAGATATTATGTTCTTAATGTTGTCTGATTTCCTGTATATAAATCTGGGTCTGCTGGACAGTGTTTCTCCTATTATATCGTCGTTTTTCAGTAGGTGCCAGTGTTTCTCCAGTATTCTTTCTATAGTTCGCCTGTTTTCACTGTACTGGGTGATAAAGGCGACATCTATGGAGTTATTGTTGATATTCATTCCCTTCCTCTTATCTCTGTATCTAAGGAGCTCCTTGCGATCTCTGTTTCTCACTTCTTCGATATCCTTATTAAGTTTCTCTTCATCGTATCCTCTATCCATGAAACGTGTTTTTAGTTCTTCTGCCTGGCTTTCCCAGAGGTTGTGATCTGAGCAGTTTTTCTTAAGTCGTAGTAGCTGCCCCTTGGGAATATTTTCCTTCCATCTAGAATGGTGACAGCTTGCATTGTGGATGTAGTTGTTACAATCTACTGGTTTGAAATATGTTGAGGTCTTAAGTTCCCCCTTCTCAACTGTTATTTTGAGGTCTAGGAAGGTGATTTCAGTGTCACTAATCTCATATGTGAATTTCAGGTTGTTCATATTTTGATTCATGACATTTAGGGTGTGTTCCAGATCTTCTCTGGAGCCTCTCCATATCAGGAGGATGTCATCTATGTACCTGTGATAGGAGACCAGGTCCGCGTCGGCTGGGCAAGAATCCCAGAATGTTTGTTCCCATTGGCCCATATATAAGTTGGCATAGCTCGGCGCGAACCTGGTCCCCATCGCTGTGCCACACAACTGGTTGTAAAATTTTCCATCATGGGAGAAGTAGTTGTGTGTCAGAATATAGCTTATCCCTGCTAGGATAAACTCTTTCTGAAGGTCAGGTACTGACTCATCTTTCCTTAGAAAGTGTTCAACGGCGTCTCGTCCTCCTTCGTGGGGTATACTGGTGTAAAGAGAGGTTACGTCGCACGTAACTAGTAGATAGCCGTCCTTCCATTCTGTTTCCTCCAAGATGTTCAGAATCTGTGTGGAGTCTTTCACATAAGATGGTAAACGTGTCACATACTTCTGGAGATTTCTGTCTAGGTATTCTGAGAGATTGCTGGATATGGACCCTATACCTGAGATAATTGGCCTTCCCGGAGGGTTGTGTAATCTCTTGTGGATCTTAGGGAGGTAATAGAAGACTGGTGTTATTGGATGTTCCACGCTGATGTATCTGAATTCCTTGTGGTTGAGGATCTCCTGTCTGTGGGCTTCATCTAGGAGTCTGTCTAGTTCTTTTTTGTATTCATCTATTGGGTTTTTGCTCATGACTTCATAGGTATCCTTATCTGATAGAATTCTTTTGCATTCTGTGTCATAGTCTTCTTTATTAAGTATTACGATGCCGCCCCCCTTGTCGGCCGGTTTGATGACTATGTTGCGATTGTTCTCCAATGTTTTGATTGTTTGAATCTGGTCTCTTGTTAGGTTGTGCTTGTGTCTGGTTAGCTGTTTCTGGCTGATGTTCCTCAAGTCGCTACAAACCATTGTCTCAAACGTTTCAATAGCGTTACCCTTGCTGGATATAGGGTAGAAAGATGAGGTGGGTTTCAGATCCGAATGTTGGTAGGGATCTGTGCTGCGCTGCGTGTTTTGTCTTCCTTCGATTTCTAAAGGGGATTTCATGAAGTGACGTTTTAAAGTCAGTTTCCTTGTGAGTTGCTTTATATTTACAAAAGTGTCAAACTTGTTGAAGCTTTTGGATGGAGCAAATGATAAGCCATAATTGAGAATTGAATTTTCTTTATCTGTTAAGGTTATATTGCTGAGGTTGTAAATTCCTCTGGGAGTAGCCTGTTCTTCTTGGTTCTTAGAGTTATTTTTATCTTTCCGACCATTTATTCTCCTTCCGCCCCTCTTTCCTCTGGGATTTTTCTTTTTTCGATGGGGTTTTGGAGTTCGTCTATATTGGAGTTCTTTCTTTTCATCGAAGGTCTCTCCAATTCCTTGGTCGTGAAATGATACTCCTCTAAAAAATGTTGTCCAGAGACTGAGGCTTTCTTTGTGTCTTTGTTATTTTCAACACTGGTACTGCTGACCTGGGGCAAATTCATCTGTCTCCTATCCGATTGAATTGGCGTCTGGTTCTGTGTTGTCTCTATGGGTCTTGTCTTTTTCATATGAGGCGTATTCCTGTTACCTTGGTATTCTCTCCTGTTATACGGAGGATAATGGAATTGCTGCTCTCGATCATATTGATTTACTTGATTGTTGAATCTATTTGGTGTAAATGATCCTTCCTCATATCCATAATTTTGCTGTCTCCTATCAGTTTGCTGAGCATATTCTCTTCCGTAGTTCGATCTCTCGTAGTTCCTCCATCTTAAGTGATGGTGTTGTCTATAGCCAGGTTCGGTGGTGTGGTTCCAATATGGTGAGTTGGGACCTCCATTGGATTGGTGTTGTCCATAAGCATGGTACTGAGTCCGCTCATTTCCATAGCGGAAGTCTCCATTTCTGTTGTCCCTGTAATTCGATACCCTTCTTTGGCGACGTTGGTTTCCCCACTGGTTTCTATAGTTGTGTCCATGGTTGTATCTTTCTCTGTTCCAACCTTGATGATTCGTCTGTTGTCTGTATTCTTGTCCATTGTATCTTTCTCTAGGAGTTTGTGGTCCAAGGTGCCACTCTCTAGGAGTAGGTGGTTCATACTCAAAGTGTCGTTCCCCTCTGTCTTGGGGTCTCTGTTGTTGTCGTCTATTCTTTTTGTGGGTAACCGTAGTCCATTCTTCTTCATCTGTGGATGGTCTGCCATCGGGGTTGTTTGGATGGACAACTTCTATCTTTGTCTCTTCTGTAGAGTTATTTTCATTTATGTTTTGGTTTCTGATGATGTTCAGTTCTCTGTTCAGTTTTTTGCTCTTCTTGATGATTATGTCGTCCCTGATTTTGGAGATCTTTTTGTCCAAGTTCTCCTTCCTTTCAAGGATCTCTTTTGTTTCTATTATGTGTCCTTCTGGACCAATTAATTCGTCTTCATTGGCCTTAATTTCTATATCGACCTGGCTAAGAATAGATTCCCTATGCTCGATGATAGCTTCCATGAGGGATCTTGATGCTGTGATTAGCACATCAGACCATTTCTTGATAAATTCTGGGTTATCCGATTGGAAAGCACAGTCTTTTTTGATCATCAGCCCTTTTGGGATGATGTTAAGCTCCAGACACTTTTTTAGGAATATAATTTCAGCCTTGTATTTTGTTTCTTGTATTAGTAATCTCTCTAGATTTTTGAATATCGATGTGTGGTCTAAAGACCCTGATGGGCCTTGAAATGAAGAGGATAGTGTCTCGTTAATCTCTAAGGTGATCTCTCTCCTTAGTGACTTAGTGAAGTCCATCTTAATGTATTGTCCTTAGAGTGTTAGCCTTTGTTGTGCTATTAGTTTATTACACTAGCTGCTGTAAGGTTTGGGGAAGGGGTGTATCTGAGCGAAATTATTGTGCTTATAGCGCTTGTGTATAGAGTGACCTGTGGCTCCTGACTAGAGCGGATCCCCAAAAGTAGTCCGCAATAGTGCTATGGTGTATATAGGTAGTAAGATAGGAGCGCCAAAAGAGGCAAGGCCAGGGGTTTGGTGGAAATATGTGATATATAACGTAATTGATGAAGTTAGGGTCTGAATGAGTTCCCTGAAATAGTGGACCACAGTGATTTAGTTCGTCCTTCTTATAGTATTATTGAGTTTGTTTAAGAGCGTAGATTCCAAGCGTCTGGCGCTTTGGGTTGGGGGGTGGATGTTAATGTGTACTATGAAGGCATATATAGGTGCAGGATAATTAGAAATCGAAAAAATTGTCTATATATAATGATATTAGATGACACAGAGCATACGTCTTCCAAATAAAATATCACAATTTTAATACAGTTATGTGCAATTTAGTACATCATATCCGGTTAAAAACAAGTTACATACAAGAATATGGATCCATAAAAACTATATGATAATACGATATATTAAAAATATTAAATAAAAAATGTATTTAAGAACAATAATACGTATTAAGAACAATAATGCAGTGAAAGTTCTGTATGTTAGAGATAGTCTGGGTCTCTCTGACAAAGTCCCTACGTCTGTCGTGGGGAAGGTAAGCTAAGGTACAGCTGAACAGCAAATATGCCTATAGGATAGATTTGCTAGTAAGGTGGCTGTATGAACATAGCAGTTTGAAAAGTAGCGAATAGTAAGACAATATGATAATGATACACAAATGTACAGATGAAAATAACACACAAATGTACAAATAAAAACCTCAATTGTGTATAAGAACAAATAGTGATCAAAACAATGATCCAAAAAACAACTTGTGATCAAATAATAGTCCAAAAATCAATTCAGAAAATGTGTTCCTTAAATGAAGGTGTGGACAGTCCAAATTAATGTGAGGTGATTCAATCCGTGAAAAAACATAAAAAACAATGTAGTAAAGTCCAGAAAATGTTCAAAAAAGGTGTAATCCTTAATTTGATATCTCAAAAATAATAAGAATATCCAAAATTTGAAAATGTAAAAATGTAAAAAATATGAAAAATATATATCTATATATATAAGAATGTCCAATACAAAATCTCCAAAATATCCAATATAGGTGACTAGTGTATACACAAAATTATAAACGTGATCACTGAGAAAACAAAAATCTGTAGTTCTTATTGTAGTGCACAATGGTATTAAAAAATGCACAAAATGAAATAAAAATATAAAAATGAGAAGAACTTGGGGATTCCTCAAAACCTGTAAACAAAAGATAACAACATAGTGTGATATTGTTAAAAATAGGCAATAATAAAAGGAGTAATGCTCACCATATACTTGTCAACGCGTTTCGGCCTGCAGTTGAGGCCTTTCTCAAGACTAACATATGGTATGGGTGAGCACCAGCCTTTATACCTTCTTTCTATCCAATCATTTTTTTGCAAATTGCGCCAAAAATTTTTGCGCCAAAATTCTTGCTCTTCCGGGATTTTGACCCGGTAGTGTTACCCCTGAATTGTTTTACAAATTTCTTTATTTTCATTTGTTTTAATTTGCCCAGTTTTTTAGCAATGTGGCTGTAGGTGCCAATCTCGTGCTCCTAAATTTGTTAGGTGTGGCTATTACCTATGTTATAGTACAATTTTGTTTCCTAACGATTTTCTTGTGTCAGTTGTGGTGTGACACAGCACTGGAAGTGGGATAGTTGTACACTTCCGGTTCGGCCGCTCGCCGGAAGTCGCGTTGTTGCTTACTTCCGGTTTAGTCGCTCCACCGGAAGTCGGGTAATTACGTACTTCCGGTTCGGTCGTGAGACCTTTTTTTGTGTTAGTCATCTTCCTTAAATGCGGAAGTTGGGTTGTTTATTCCCATTTTGTTCATTGTACCTTTACTTATAAATTCTCCTGGGTAACATTAAGTTTAATATTCCATTTTAAAGCTTTGATTGGTTAGAAAGTCGATTTATAGGTTATGTTGTCATTATATGACAAAATCTAACCTTGGTTATTGGAAGATGTTCTGTGTTTCTATGGTGCATATAATCCTTATAGACTTATAGGATTTCTGCCTGCACCTATATGTCTACAAGTCACGTAGTTAGAATGCCATGTTATTACGAACAGAAAAAAATATAAAATAAATAAGAAAATCAAATAATTTAAAAATTCTTATGCCATATCAGATCACATATTAGAGTAACGTGTTAGCATCTCACAATGATATCATATAATGTGTTGAATCTTACAAAATGGTTTAAACTTGAGCCCACCCTATATAGTATAGAGTGGAGCAAGATGTCACTGGGTCACTTTAGTACTGATTGAGGATTGTAAGATTAGGTTATGTGTTTATTAAACAGCATAATTTAAGTATGTGAATTGTGGTTCTGTGAGTAGAGATCTACCATTTAATTCCTGTGTGGGTTTTTTCAATAATACTGAAATTGTACAGTAAAGATTGTAGTTCTGTATTTGGAGAACTATCATACTGTTACTGTGTGAAGTTTTCTGATATTATTGGAGCTCTGCAGTCAGTGTGGGTGTGTCGAGTTGTACACTAATGTGGCCTATTTCCCTTTGTGCTAAACAGCATGGTATCACATAGTCTGTTTGTGCTGATTTAGTTAAGAAGGGATTTTCATTGGGGGGCTATCTATTTCTTACTATTTCAGGCTTAGTAGATGGCATAGGTCTTCTTTATTGTTCAGACCCTTTGGGTGGATTTTGGCGCAAATTTTGGCGCAAAATTTTTTGGCGCAATTTGCAAAAAAATGATTGGATAGAAAGAAGGTATAAAGGCTGGTGCTCACCCATACCATATGTTAGTCTTGAGAAAGGCCTCAACTGCAGGCCGAAACGCGTTGACAAGTATATGGTGAGCATTACTCCTTTTATTATTGCCTATTTTTAACAATATCACACTATGTTGTTATCTTTTGTTTACAGGTTTTGAGGAATCCCCAAGTTCTTCTCATTTTTATATTTTTATATTTTTATTTCATTTTGTGCATTTTTTAATACCATTGTGCACTACAATAAGAACTACAGATTTTTGTTTTCTCAGTGATCACGTTTATAATTTTGTGTATACACTAGTCACCTACATTGGATATTTTGGAGATTTTGTATTGGACATTCTTATATATATAGATATATATTTTTCATATTTTTTACATTTTTACATTTTCAAATTTTGGATATTCTTATTATTTTTGAGATATCAAATTAAGGATTACACCTTTTTTGAACATTTTCTGGACTTTACTACATTGTTTTTTATGTTTTTTCACGGATTGAATCACCTCACATTAATTTGGACTGTCCACACCTTCATTTAAGGAACACATTTTCTGAATTGATTTTTGGACTATTATTTGATCACAAGTTGTTTTTTGGATCATTGTTTTGATCACTATTTGTTCTTATACACAATTGAGGTTTTTATTTGTACATTTGTGTGTTATTTTCATCTGTACATTTGTGTATCATTATCATATTGTCTTACTATTCGCTACTTTTCAAACTGCTATGTTCATACAGCCACCTTACTAGCAAATCTATCCTATAGGCATATTTGCTGGTCAGCTGTACCTTAGCTTACCTTCCCCACGACAGACGTAGGGACTTTGTCAGAGAGACCCAGACTATCTCTAACATACAGAACTTTCACTGCATTATTGTTCTTAATACGTATTATTGTTCTTAAATACATTTTTTATTTAATATTTTTAATATATCGTATTATCATATAGTTTTTATGGATCCATATTCTTGTATGTAACTTGTTTTTAACCGGATATGATGTACTAAATTGCACATAACTGTATTAAAATTGTGATATTTTATTTGGAAGACGTATGCTCTGTGTCATCTAATATCATTATATATAGACAATTTTTTCGATTTCTAATTATCCTGCACCTATATATGCCTTCATAGTACACATTAACATCCACCCCCCAACCCAAAGGAATCTACGCTCTTAAACAAACTCAATAATACTATAAGAAGGACGAACTAAATCACTGTGGTCCACTATTTCAGGGAACTCATTCAGACCCTAACTTCATCAATTACGTTATATATCACATATTTCCACCAAACCCCTGGCCTTGCCTCTTTTGGCGCTCCTATCTTACTACCTATATCTACCACCAAACTCCATAATAAATTAATTTCACTTACCTAACATTTCCCTCATCTAACTCTGTATTAACATCCTTCTCAATCTTGCAGTCCTCACCTCCTGTTTCTCAACCCTCCTACCCTTCTAGATTGTAAATTCCCATGGGAATAGGGCCCTTAATTCCTCCTATATGTGTTTGTAAAATGTTGTCCTGTCTCTTACAAGTTTTATATCATTGTTTTATTTAAATGAATTGTACCCATGGACAGCGCTGCAGAATAATAATAATAAAATCCCTGTTTTACCATAGGCTTATTACCCAAGTCAGCACTTGTACATGAGCTCTGCTCACTTACATGAATACATTGTATGACACCCTCAGCCTACATATTTGTATACATTTCTGCAAGTTTATATACATGTGTATCTGTTTACTGTACATAACAACTGTACATACACACTGCTGAGAGACTAATCTTCACACAGCACAGCCTTAAAGGGACATTATACACTAGATTTTTCTTTGCATAAATGTTTTGTAGATGATCCATTTATATAGCCCATACAGCTTATTTTTTTATTTTTTTTTTAAAGTATAGTTTTGCTTATTTAATAACATTGTGCTGATTTTTTAGACTCCTAACCAAGCCCCAACATTTTAGGAGAATACTGATGTATACCTACTCCAGCTTGCTCCTGTTTGTGTAAATCGTCTTTTCATATGCAGGGGAGGGGGGTTTCTGCATTTTTTGCTATAGAAGCACTTGCAGTGGGCGTTCCAGCTAGTCTTTTAAACAGTGCTAAACTGGGAGCTTCTAAGTAAGTTTTTAAATGGTTTTATACTGGATTTTTAGATCAGTATCTGTGCATATTATTCTTTATAGTAGTGTCTATTACATACAGTTGAAGGGCCATGAAACCCACATTTTTTTCTTTCATGATTTAGAAAGAGAATGCAATTTTAAACATCTTTCTAATTTACTTATATTATCTAATTTGTTTTATTCTCTTGATATTCTTTGCTGGAAAGCATATCTAGATATGCTCAGTAGCTGCTGATTGGTTGCTGCACATAGAAGCCTCGTGTGATTGGCTCACCATGTGCATTGCTTTTTCTTCAACTAAGGATATCTAAAAAATGAAGCAAAATAAATAATAGAAGTAAATTGTAATGTTTAAATTTGTATTCTCTATCTGAATCATGAAAGAAAGATTTTGGGTTTAGTGGCCCTTTAAATGAAAATTGGTGGGGGGCGGAGCCTGAAGCCTTAGAGTGATGGCTGCTTAATTTGTGAGCTCTGTGCTGAACTGTTTTAGATGGCTGGCATACAAGGAAATCAGGGCTGAATTTACTCCCTGGAAGTTAAGGGCTAAGAGGTGCATACACCGGAACACTTTTGTGGACATTCCCAGACACCTAGGGCTAACGGGGAAACTTGAGACTAACGGAGCTACCCGATGCTGCGCGCCATTTTGGAAGTGTGGCGTGGCTGCATTTGAACGGTCCTGTGCCGCAACAATTGACCACATACTACACCCTAGATGTCATTTGTGACCTGAGAGGAGGCCTTTATTAAGCGGCTACACCGGACACTACAGGAACCGGGTAACAGGCATCATAACGTCAAGAGAAGCCCGGCGAGGCTTCAGATCAACCAAAATGAGTGAACTTACTGTACCGGCTCCGGCAAGAAGGAAGGTGAGGGGGGAGTATTTTATGTAGGTTAAAAGCAAACACTTGATAGAAAGAAAACTACTTATGGCCACACAGATGAGGCATGCGAGGCGCACTTTGCAATCACTTATCTAAGATAACGGGCATGTTGAAGGAAGGTGGAAGGCATTGGCAGGGTGCAAACGTATAACGGCCACGTGTCACGCATATACTTAAAATGCCCTAATCTAACTACTGAGCGATAAAGCTGCCTAATACACTACACTGAAACGAATATAAGGTGCAGAAGCTGTTATTTACAAATAGCAGACAGGCTCTGCTTAAAAGAGGGCCTCTATATTACAACCTACATATCGTTAACACCTAAGATTAAGCAATCTCCCCTTACCAGCAACGACATTATGCTATTTAAGCACTGCAACAAAGCACGCTACTACTTAGCCCCTGCCTGATGGACTCAGCCAGAAAACTGGGAGAAACTCAATTAAGCTAGCTAGGTTTGCTGAATGTATGTGTGTAGCTGTAATAAATAACTATAGGGGACACTACAATACCCTCCTGAAAATAGGGGCTGGGGATCTGCCTCTTTCCTCATCATTATCCAGACCTGTCTTGGGATGGCTCATCTGTCCTCCACATAATTCACTATAAACTTTTCTATGACCATAGCAGGATAGACGAGAAGCAGGAGCAGGATTAACTAGGTTAGCTTGCTCTTTTAATCTTTGCTGGATCTGACATATTATCAAAAACTCTGTAATCAGGGATTAACCCTTTATCAACATGTCTGTTAGGAAGCAAAACAAACCTGCTCAGGGGTCTAAACCGCCTACAGCTAATCTATTCTTTAAGCCAGCCAGAAGTGAGAAAACTTCAGAACCCACTAATATGGGGCTAGAGGAAGATAATATCTCTGACACAGATTCTCAGCTCATGGATGACGATGCTATCCCTGCTACAAAAGCGGACTTGAAAGCCCTTGTGTCTAAACAAGACATCAATACAAATTTCGATAAACTATGGGAAAAAATTGATGCTTTCCAAAAAACCGTCACCAACAGCCTAGCAGATATCAAACAAGACATCACAGATTTAGGCACACGGGTGGCTACTTTAGAAGAAAATGAAACCTCCACCTCAGAAGACCTCTCTAATCTAACACAAAAGATTTCCATGCAGCAACAGGAAGTTAATGAGATGCATGATAAATTGGAAGATCTCGAAAATAGAAGCCGCAGGTGTAACCTGCGGTTAAAGGGGATTCCAGAGGCTATTTCGACGGAAGAACTCCCCATCTACTTACACCAACTATTTCAAGCTATAACAGGAGAAATAGGGGAAGAGAAGTTTCAAATGGAGAGAGCTCACCGAGCTTTACGGGCCAGACCGAAGGATGAAGCACCCCCCAGAGATGTTATAGTTAAATTTCTCAGATTCCCAGAAAAGGAAAGCATCCTCTCAGCTGCTAGGAAGCATCCAACCTTCAAGTTCCAGGGTGTGGTAATACAATTTTTTCAAGATCTCTGCATAAGAACGCTCCAGAGGAGAAGCTATTTGAAACCACTTACCACACTCTTAAGAAAACATCAAATTGGATACCGCTGGGGTTTTCCCTTTAGTCTATACATCCAGCACAATGGCAGATCACTAAATCTAAAAGATGTCTCAGAAATTCCGGATATATGTCGTAAGCTTCAATTGGAACCTCCTGATATACCACAATTGAATCAACCAGAAAAACTATCCCAAGCAACATCAAGCCTCACTCCACAGCAGAGACAGAAATGGACTAGAGTCTCGAAAAGAAAAGCTAAGTCTTGACACTTTATCACTTATTTATCTGTTGTTTAAAGAACTTTGCTCTATCTGCTGAGGTAAAGAGAGATGAGGACTCTAGTATCTCTCAACTTACTATTACTATTGAGGAAGGAGGTGGTTGGTGAAGAACCTCAGTGGTCACTGGATCCTGATAAAAGGGTTCTAATGAAGGTTAAAAGGTTCTTTTGGTTGTGAATTTTAAGGGTTGTTGGTCTCCATGGGGGGCTATCCCCTTTCCTTTTTTTACAATATCTAGGATTTGTAGTTGCTCTTTCTAATGCCAGTTTCTTGTTCTTTTTTTTAACATACTCTGTTGCAACATATACAGTTTTAGCACGGTAGATTGGTAGAGTACGGTCAACCTGTGTAAGAGGGAGGGCGAGGTTGATGGTACTCTCCCTTTGTTTCTTTTTTTTTCAATTTTATTGCTGGTTCTCTTATATAAGAGAAGCAGATTCTGTTTTTATGTTTTAACATGGTTCTTGATTAGACTGTTAATGTTTGTAAATTCTTATGTTTTTATTTTTGTTTTTGCCATGTCGACTCAACTTGTTTACCTACATGCATCATCTCATACGAGACAACTATATCAGCAATGCCTAAGGGCAATCATAGAGAATGAAAAGACTGCGGATCTGGGAGGAGGGCCCCCCACTGGTAAAACCGTGAGTAATGACTTGTAACCTTCGACTGATATCACACAATGTCAGAGGCCTAAATACAGACTTAAAGCGCAGAACAGCACTTAGCCAATATACTAGTCTAAAAGCTAACATTATATTCCTGCAAGAGACACACTTCACCAGGGAGGTCATACCTAAATATTGGGCCAGAGGCTATACACAACATTTTCACTCAATAACTGACAAAAAAAAAAGAGGAGTGTCAATACTGATACACCAATCGGTAGGTTTCGTAGTAGAAGAGACAATTAGGGACCCGGAGGGCAGGTTTCTTATACTTAAAGGGAGACAACATGATAAGCAGTTAGTATTTTGTAATGTATACGCACCAAATGAAACACAAGCATCCTTCTTTGCTCAGGTCTCTCACCTACTAACCCAGTGGTCGCACTCCCGGTTGATCTTGGGGGGTGACTTTAATGTATCAATGTACGCCCACCAAAACAAAGATAAAAACCCACTATCCCAAAAACAACTGAGACATAACTCCACAATTAAAAAAATAAAAGAGATGTTCTTCTCTCATAATATGTTAGACTCCTGGGACACTCTATATGGGAGAACACAAGACTATACATACTATTCGTCGGCACACAAATCCTACTCAAAACTAGATTATGTCTATATCAGCCAAACTCTGATTCCAGACCTAGCGTCCTCTAAGATTCACGCATGTGCTTGGTCGGACCACTCCATAGTCCAAATAGATATCAAACAGACATTCCACACTAGTGCGACGCGATCTTGGAACTTTGACCCATACGTTCTCCAGAACCCTAAGACGCGTGAATCTATCTCTAAAGCACTGTCAGAATATTGAGGCCTGAATGTAGGGACCACTTCCAACCCTATAAATATTTGGGCAGCACATAAACCCTTCGTTAGAGGCCTACTAATTAAGGAAAAAACAGCCTTGACTAAAACAACAAGACTTCAAATAGATACTCTACAGAAACAAATAGATGAACTTACCAGGTCACATCAGCGAAACCTATCACCCACCATTTTTACACAATTACAGGCCAAACGACTAGAATTAGCTACAATTATGAACAAGACTTCTGCGAGAGCAGCACATAGATTAAAATCACAGTATTTTCTATACTCAAACAAACCGGATAAGTATCTGGCCCACAAGCTTAGGGAGAGGACTAAATCTTTTGCCATACCATATTTGTAGACAACTGATGGCTCTTGCACCTCAAACCCCCAAGAGATAGCCAACACTTTTGCACAATACTACGCCCATCTTTATGACGGGGAAAAAGTAACGCATAACGATCAGACGAACCGACTCAGGGCTAAATTTTTGGATGACGCTAAACTCATACCCTTAGATAAAGAGGCCGGAGAGGAGCTCAATGCAGAGATAACAACTAGGGAAGTCCTTAATGCCATAAAAGAGCTTAAACCGGGTAAAGCAGCAGGCCCAGACGGCTTCCCAGGCGAATATTATCAACTCTATAAAACAATTTTGGTCCCACATGTAGTTTCATTGTGCAATGATATTTTACAAGGTAATGAAATCCCACGCGAAATATTACAGGCCAAAATAGTAGTCATACCCAAACCAGGTAGAAACCCAAAGTTGTGCCAAAGCTATAGACCCATTTCCCTAATCAATCAGGATATAAAAATTTTCACCAAAATTTTAGCCAATAGACTCAAAGTACATCTAACATCACTAATCCACCCCGATCAGGTGGGTTTTATTTTAGATAGAGAAGCCCCAGACAACACAAGACGAACGATCTCCTTAATTGAATACCTCAGCAAGTCGAAAACGCCTTCTCTGGTCCTCTCTTTGGATGCAGAGAAGGCGTTTGATAGAATAGACTGGGACTACATGCTAGAGGTCTTGAATAGATTTGGTTTCCATGGGTCGTTTGTTCAGGCTATCAAAGGCATCTATTCATGCCCCACAGCTACTGTTAGGGCGGCAGGATATCAGTCAAAATTAATAGATATCTTGAACGGCACCAGACAGGGCTGCCCGCTCTCACCACTTTTATTTGCGCTTTGCATAGAGCCATTAGCAGCGACGATTCGGTTGACCCCAGATATACACGGAGTTTTACTTAAAGGACAGGAATTTAAGGTGTCATTGTTTGCGGACGATGTCCTTCTTACGATGACTAAACCACTTATATCCCTCCCAAATCTTTATCGGGTATTACAGGACTATTCTGATGTCTCAGGATATAGGGTTAATTTAGAAAAATGTGAAGCTATCCCTATCGCCCTTCCCAATCACACTAAAAAACTGATTGAAACAAACTTTGAATTTACTTGGACTACAGAGTCGATCAAATATTTAGGGATTAAGATCTCACATAATATAGAAGACCTATATAGACTGAACTATGTCCCCTTATATAAAATAATAAGGAAAGATATAAATACATGGAAAAAGGGCGGATTTTCATGGTATGGCCGATTAACGGCAATTAAAATGAACATCCTTCCGAGGCTTCTATACCTCTTTCGGGCCCTCCCAATTAAAGTACCCCTGACTGATCTTAGCAAACTACAAACTGACTTGGTGGGCTTCCTGAGAGGCAACAAAAAAGCTAGAATACCATCCCAGATCCTACAGCAACACAGACAGTTAGGAGGGGTGGGAACACCAAACTTAATACACTATTACCAAGCGGCAAGACTGGCGCAAACTACTTTACTGAGTAAGAATCCAAAAGACCTAGTGTGGGTGCAAGTGGAGACGCTTATGACAGATTACAAAACCCCAGAGGAGATACTATGGGATTTTTCTAGACACCCCTTTAGGGGAATGCCAGCCTCAAAGCTCACGATGGAGATGATGCAAACATGGGTTTCGCTCTCCAATTCCCTAAACCTAATCCCTCAGGACTCGGTAGTGCGACCAATTAAGTCCATTTTAAATCCAGACTTTCACACACATTTGGGGAAGTGGGAAAACAAAGGATTATATAGGGTTGCAGACTTTCTGCATAATAACAAATTAGCTACTTATCAACAAATACAAGAAAAAATCAGCCCAGAGAAACTACACTGGTTTTTATACCTACAAGTGACCTCAGCTATCACCAAACTCAGGACACATAGCTCTAGAACACCGTTAACAACACTTGAGCACTTCTGCAACACATCCAAACGTCACAAAAAACAAATCTCGGCTATATACTTAGCAATACAGAAAGCTAAATTCACATCTAAATCCCCTATAATGGAGAAATGGGAAAGGGATCTACAGAAAGTTTACTCTAAGGATGAATGGGAAATAATGCTATATACAGCTAGTAAAGGATTAATTAGTGCAGACTTCAGAGAAAACTGTATTAAAACATCTTTCAGATGGTATCTGACCCCCATAGTCACATCCCATTATACTCAGAGAGGTAACAAGCTTTGCTATAGAGGCTGTGTGGAAACAGGGACATATATCCACATGTGGTGGGAATGCCCACAGGTCAAACAAATATGGTTCAAACTCTCTGAGTTACTTAGCGAAGTCTTATCTGAAACTATCTCTCTAACACCGTCACAAGCATTGTTAAACGAACACATTAAACCCTTTAATGCACCTATCAATACGTTCATACGTACACTATGCACGGCCACTAGGATTTGCTTAGCACGATATTGGAAATCAGGAGCACCCTCATGGGGGGAGGTGATGGACAAGATTCAAGCTACATATAAAATGTTGGAAACGATAGCCCACATTAAAAATAACTATGAACAATTCTTAAAAATATGGAACTTCTGGATCCTGGCAGGACATTAGATACATAGAGGGCGGGAGCATGTAGCTCTGACATTAGGATAGGTTGCCTACGGATGGGATCTCTGGGACGATCCACAAAGCTGCTCAGGCGACTGCGATTCGACTTTTGCTTAGAAACTGGTGGGGGCCCTTCCCTCGGATCTGCTGCAAGGGAAAAGAGGCGACAGGCAAGTTCTTGGTAATTTAATTTTATGTTGGTTTATGTTTGGTTTTTGAAGGGTTGGGGGGAGGGGGAGGGGGGGGGGAAGTATATAAAGTAAATATGTCGGGTGTGGAGAAGGGAGAAGTGAGAAATTGTCTGAATTGTTTTTTACTGTTGTTCCCTTCAATGCATCCCTAAAAATTTAGATATATAGTTGGCTACTCAACAACACAGGACTGAAGATTTTTGCCACAATAGCTTTATAAGATAACTTTCATGTGCCAATGGACCTTTAGATAACTTCTCCATAGCGGATCACTGTGTGATGGACTAAAGCTTCTGATCGGGGGATGGTGGAGGGGTTTCGTTCTGTATTATATAAACAATGTGACCTGTATTTGTTATACTTACTGCAATAAAAATCATTTCAACTAAATGAAAATTGGTGTATACTGTCACTTTTAAATGGATAGCAAAGTCAAAATTGAAATGTTCATTTTGATTTGAAATAGAGGCATTTTTGCAATATACTTCAATTAGCAAAAATGCTACTAGTAAAAGTTAATACAGTACTGTTTTTCAGATGCATATGCTGTGAGGGCTTTGCACCAGTTTTTATTAGAAGCATTTTTGCTACTACGTGTATATTACAAAAATGCTTCTATCCAAAACTGAAATGCATCCATGTGGATTCAAATTTTGACTGTAATGTCCCTTTAAGCTCAATAAGTGATATACTCTTTAAAGTGTTACACTCTAAAACTACTCAAGAAGGAGGAAAATTCTCTGGGTTTAGCATTTGCAGAGAACACCATCTCTAAGCTGCCATCTCTCTAAGTGACATCTTTAAGTGGCAGCAATGAGAATTAGACAAGGAATGCTACTTATTCAAGCCTAAACTAACCCTGCTATTTCATTTACTTTCAGGTATGTCCCCCATCTGTCTCTTCCTGGATCTTTTTTAACACTGCTTTATAACTGACATATAAGTGAAATCTTTAAGTGGTAGCAATGAGAATTAGACAAGGAATGGAGCAAGATTTGAAGATTTGAGGCAAGCTAAATATTTTCATTTCAAAACCAAAATTTTGAACTTTAAATTCTGCTATGTTTTCAGAACTGCTTTTCCTTTTAACAGCCTCATGCCTATTCCACAGGCATGCTCACATGCTCATACCTTACCCTTCTCCACATGCAGTTTATGTAGGGCCTTCTCTCCTTACCTTAGCTCTCATGAACTACTTTCTATTTTAAAATCTTTGTCACTAAACTGCACCACCTCACAGAAATGCCCTCACTGCTATAAATCTCATTCTCACCTACTCTTACTTTCCATCTTGCTGCTATTGGCATTAGGTGACATCTCTCCAAATCCTGGGCCCTTCCACATTCCAACCATTACCCAATCACATACTTCTTATAGTAACCTTAATAAAAGCATCACACACAACCTCATTTCCATCAAATGCATCCCATACGCACACACTCCTTTCACTTGCGCACTATGGAACTCTTGCTCTGTGTGCAACAAACTTACAACCATTCATGACCTGTTTATTTGAAATGCTTTCACCCTTTTAGCAATTACCGAAACCTGGCTTTCTCCTTCCGACACCGTTTCCACTGCTGCTCTCACACAAGGTGGCCTTCATTTTAGCCAAACCCCTAGGCCAGGTGAGAAACATGGCGGCGGTGTTGGGATCCTGCTCTCCCCCTCCTACACTTATCAGTATCTACCTCCAATCCCATCTCTCTCCTTCTTCTCCTTTGAAGTCCACTGCATTCGCCTGTTCTCCCCCCTCTCCCTCAAAGTGGCAGTCATCTATCGCCCTCCTGGACCTACCTCCCATTTCCTTGACAACTTTGCCGCCTGGCTTACTCACTTTCTCTCTACAAATATACCAACCCTAATTCTTGGGGACTTCAACATTCTCATTGACAACCCGTCTGCCCCTGCTGCCTCTAAACTTCTTTCACTCACATCCTCCTTTGGCCTCTCACAATCCACCCTATTCCCTACTCACCATGATGGACACTCCATCGACCTGGTATTTTCCTACCTCTGTTCTTTATCTGACCTCACCTGTCGCCCTTTTCCCATATCTGACCATCAACTGGTAACCTATAATATTAATGCAACAGCTAAACCCATTCCTCCATCCCACCCCCGCACCTGTAGAAATCTACATGCTGTGGATCCGCTCCAATTTTCAAAAATTATTCAAGATCTCCTCCCTCACACTTCCACTATAACCTGCCCTGATCTCGCAACAGCCCACTATAACAAAACGCTGTCCTCTGCACTAGATACACTTGCACCTCCCCAGCTGTGTAAAACATCACGCCGTCAGTTGCAGCCCTGGCACTCTCAGCAAACACGCTATATGCAAAAATGCTCCCGTACTGCTGAGCGTGTCTGGAGGAAAACTCACGCTGAACCTGACTTCATACACTATAAGTTTATTCATCGTTCATACACTTCTGCCCTTCACTTAGCCAAGCAAACCTTCTTCTCTTCTCTTATATCTACTCTTTCCTCAAACCCTAAACGACTCTTCTCCAACTTTATCTCTCTCCTCTACCCTCCTGCTCCACCCCCTCCATCTGTCTTTAGTGCTCAAGACCTGAAGCAACATCCCAACACCAACCTGCAATATTCCATCAACAGGCCCAGTTACT
>NC_069500.1:414197441-414252441 GCF_027579735.1 Bombina bombina
ATATGAGGGATCCTCAGTTGTTGTTCCGTTGATAGTCATAAGGTGTGGTATATGCCTTTAAGACCAATGATATTAACAGCTGTGTATTTTAAGGTTTGCACCAATTGTGTCTACACCTAAAATGGTTTGTTTTCAGAACAAAATACTCTGTTTTTTGCAAGAAAAAATGCCACAGCATTGAGCAATTTGAATCTCTATATACCGCTTCTACCTTTGAATATTAACTCTTTCAAGAAAAAGTAAATATAGGATCCTAGAGACAGCTCCTACTATATAGGAAGCCAACAAGTTAGCAAATAAGAAAAGTTATCAGACTAAACTACAGAAAGGTCTCTTCTATAGCGGAGACCTAATTAACGTTGTCATGTCACATTAAATCACAGTAATTGGGCTAATATTAGATCACCATTAAAGTTAAAGGGCCACTGTAAGTAAATATTTTCTATGCCTGTTACTAACTAACTACCCCAAATACGCTTTTTATCAATAGCATTTCATTAACATATCTCTACCGTATATCAGAAATCTTGTCTGCAAATTTAATTGTTTTCCAAACCCACTCCGTGGGTATCCTTTGCTCTGTACCAATCCGTTTACAATACCTAGGTTTCAAAATGGCGCTTTAAACACAAAGTTATTGGTTTAAGTATTTTGAACATGCAGTGTTGAAAATAGTGGACAGGATAACGTGACATCATCGGCAAATAATTTTTAGAATGTTATGAAACTTCGTTTTGGAGAAAATATAGGTCAGTAGGTTTTAATTAATGTTTATTAACTTTAATATGTTAGTTGTTTAGCTTAAAAATTATAACAGAAAGTAATCCTTTAATGTAGTTTCTGAACTAGATGTAGTGACACTTTTGTTTCCCTTATGTTATTCATTTATTGTCTCTACTGTAGTCATTTAGGTAGTATATTAACAATTAATCTTTCGGCATAAGGTTATCATCTGTATATTGAACAAACGTATAGCAGTGATATTTTTAGATACAATATTAGCAAACATATATATAAAATATTCCTCATCTGCACGCTCCCAGTATTAGTTGCACATTTTAAATAATAGTAGAGTAATCCCTATGAGAATTATACAAGTACAGCATTAAAATGATGCAGTCATTTACATATAACAGTTAGCTAATTCACAAATGTATGTATAGAACCAATCAAAACATAGGGGCGGGTTTTAGACTCTGATATTACCCGCTCTGTCCGGCCTGGGCGTACCCCTCTGAGGAAGCGTTATGTGAAACGCGCGTCAGGGGCACTATCACAAGGTTATGGAACCTCTATTTTAGAAAGCTGACTCAGTCAATATTTGAATAGCACTTATGTTATGATCTAGATAAACAGAGACAGTTAAACATTAATTAGGTCTTCGCTATAGAAGAGACCTTTCTGTAGTTTAGTCTGATAACTTTTCTCATTTGCTAACTTGTTGGCTTCCTATATAGTAGGAGCTGTCTCTAGGATCCTATATTTACTTTTTCTTGAAAGACTTAATATTCAAAGGTAGAAGCGGTATATAGAGATTCAAATTGCTCATTGCTGTGGCATTTTTTCTTGCAAAAAACAGAGTATTTTTTTCTGAAAACAAACCATTTTAGGTGTTAAGTCAATATATTATTTATATTTGCTAATACATAGACATAGTATCGCTGGTTCACATTGTGAGTCAGAGCTTGTCATAATAATAATAATCTTTGCAACAATAGATATATAAATCTGATGAGAATAACCCTATTTTGGTGTTAAATAATAGTGGAGACACAATTGGTGCAAACCTTAAAATACACAGCTGTTAATGTCATTGGTCTTAAAGGCATATACCACACCTTATGACTATCAACGGTTTTGTTTAACAACAACTGAGGCAGGGCCGCCATCAGGGGTGACAGTGGTGACTCCTGTCAGGGGCCCAAGGCAAGAACTTAAAAAAAAAAAATATTTTCTTCTTTCTTTTTACATTTTGGCAGACACTAGTGGGTACTACAGCAGAGTGCTAATTGAGCATGGGAATTGTTATTACAAAGAGTAAAGTATTAGCATTTGAGAGGATTTCTGAGTGTGCACTAAACCACATTGTGAGACAGACTTGGCACTTTGTTTGTACAGTATGTGCCTTAGTCACTTTCATTTGCAGAGGAGGTAGGACTTACTTAGCAAATGTTTTTTATTTCTTTGTGCAATTTCGGATTGTAACGTCAGTGTGGTAGTAGTTGTATGGTGGGGCCAGGGGTCCATAAAAACATATTTTTTTAGCAGCAGTGTATTTATGATTATTTGACAATGCTGTAGAAATTCTATATTTAAAACCATGCAGAAATGTTTCCTCCTCAATACACAAATGGTAGGTGCCCTTTTGGCAGATATGCATTTATTTATATATATATATATACAGGTAGCCCTCAGTTTACGCCGGGGTTAGGTTCCAGAAGAAATGGTTGTAAATCGAAACCATTGTAAATTGAAACCCAGTTTATAATGTAAGTCAATGGGAAGTGAGGGAGATAGGTTCCAGGCCCCTCTCAAAATTGTCATAATTAACACCTAATACATTATTTTTAAAGCTTTGAAATGAAGACTTTAAATGCTAAACAGCATTATAAACCTAATAAAATAATCACACAACACAGAATATATAATTAAACTAAGTTAAATGAACAAAAACATTTGCTAAGCAGCATTATAAACCTAATAAAATAATCACACAATCTGCAAACAGTTCGTTCTATGCATTCCAGTCTGGACTGATTTATAGACAGGAATATCTTGTTCCTTTGAAATCTGCTCAATAGCTCACGTCTGGTTAAACTGATTAATTTCAGCGGACAGCTCCACCTACTGGCTATTTTAATAAATGCACTGCTTCTCAATGCTTTTCAATAGCAGTCACATGACTGGAAAAAAAGGTTGTTATTCTGAAACGGTGTAAATTGAACCGTTGTAAAACGAGGGCCACCTGTGTATATATATATATAGATATATATATATATATACACATACACATATATATATATATATTACATTCCAGTTTACTGCCCCTTTATGCAAGGACTTTCCAGATGCAAGGAGGTATTTTATCTATGATTTTTACATCTGCATAACATGTTGTACTCTCAGACTAAGATTGCTCAGTGTTTGAAATGAGACAGGTTAACTTAAAACTGTTCAGTTTACACTACAGCTGACTTAATTTTGAAATACATACAAACAAGCCTAAATCTTGCATTTAACAAGATCTAATGGTATGAGTACCACAGCTTATGGTTCCACCAAGACCATATAGAGTACAGCATTTTCAAAATCCATAAGTACAGCTGACATATGGGAACATTTGTACACTACATTTGAAGTGGTGCTCTTGGTTGGGGAAAATGGAGAAAAATCAAACAAACATATGTCAACCTTTTAAAAGTACTTTTCTTCATCTAGCCATCTACCATATCATTAATGTATAATTTTGAACTCACAGAATTATTTTTGTTTGCACATTTACAAATATGATTCTTTAAAAAGTGATCTCTTAATTTCTGCAATTTTTTATCATGCATGTCACACACTGTTGATTTAGGGGATGCAAGGTGCATAAATGTTTCCTCCTGTGAGTGTTTCTGTGGGTGTCTGTGTTTATGTCTTTGTGCTTTGGTTTGTGTCTCTATGAGTGTATGTATGTTTTTCTGTGGGTCTCTCTGTGAGGGTGGGTGTGTATGTCTTTGTGCATTTTCTGTGGATGTCTGTGAGGGTGTGTGCATATGTCTTTGAGCTTTTTCTATGGGTGTCTCTGTGAGGGTGTGTGTATGTTTGTCTTTGTGTATTTTCTCTGGATGCCTCTGTGAGGGTGGGTGGGTGTGTGTATGTATGTGTGTATGTCTGTGTTTTCTGTGGATGTCTCTGTGAGGGTGTGTGTTTTCTGTGGATGTCTCAGTGAGTGGGTGAGTATGTATGTCTTTCTGTGTTTTATGTGGTTGTCTATCTGTGTGTATGTATTTGTGTATTTTCTGTGGGTGTCTCTGTGTGTGTGTGTATGTCTTTGTGTGTTTACTGAGGCTGTCTCTGTCAGTGTTTCCTTGGGTGTATGTGCAAGTTTGAGTTTGTGTGTGTGTCCATTGTCTGTTCCATTTTAGGACATTTTGACCTTACTACTGATTATTCACATCTTTCTACAGACTTTCAGACTAATGAGACCTTTCCGGAAGTCGCCAATCTACCATTTAACCTTTAAATTATTGTTTAGGCAGTTCAGGGCCCTTCCTTTCAGCCACTGCATGCTGTTGTCATCATTTAGTTGGCATCTTCCTTTACAAAAAGATAATCAGAACTCCATATTTTGTTTTCTAAATCTCCTTTTTTTTACAAAACGGTAGTTTACCTCATTACTTGTCAGCTCATTGTAAACAAGCGTTGAGTGTCTGGGTGTCTGTGTCTGAGTGTGTTTCTTTGCGTGTCTGCTAGAGTGTCTATATGTGAATCCTTATGTGTGAGTGTGTGTGTGTTTCAGTGTATGAGTGTGTCTGTGTGTTTGTATGTTACTACCTTTACAACATTTCCAAGTTTAAATAGACACTTAAGAAAAAAGTGCATATACGTTTTAGTCACTTGGTCAAAAATTGCACATGTCAAAGGAGGGAGGGGGGCCCTGATCAATGGTTAAGTCAGGGGCCCCAAAATTTCTAGTGGCGGCCCTGACTGAGGATCCCTCATATGAGAGAGTTAAATTACTACAAGTTGCAACATTTGTAACTAAAAGCCAAACTACATTGTAACCATTATTTTTGTATGAGATTGAGCTACTAGTATATTTATACGTCGTGTCCTTGAAACTATTTAACAGATTTATATCCAAGCACACGAATATATACATTTTATTGCTTATTGCCTACAATGATGTGGCGCTTTTTGTAAAGGCTAACAAACTAATTAGATATTTCACTTTGTTACTGTCTAAAATAATTTGTTTACCTCCAAGGGTTAATTACCTGAATAGACATATATATTATATGTATCTCTTGGGAGTAACAAACTAGAATTTAATCAGTGCATTCTAGATAATTTAATTATCTGAGTTTCAGCAAGTTTTAACAGTATGTGTGTGTGTGCATGAGTACCAGTCCTGCTGGACTCTTATTTTTTCTCCTAATAAAGTTATTTTGTATAAATGGGTATGCCTGTGATATTTGATAATATCTTGACCTTTTTCTGCTAATCTGAGAACATTTTAATAAGTAGGTTTGAAGTATTTAACTAGCCCAGTAACCTGCAGTCTTTTCTTTGTGCTGCAAATCTTTTTGCATCCCTCTGTACATTCTGATGTATATTACTGCTTCAGGTTCTGGAATTTAAGGGTTAAAAGTAATAAGAAATAATTTTGATTTATCCCTTGAATTTTGATTAATAAACCCATTCAACTCTCCCTCACCCTTTCCACTTTAAACTAGGCTGAACCCTTGTCCCCCCTATAGACTTCACCCCAGCTATTCCTCAGAGGTTTTGGGCTCCTCAGAGCAACCGCAATCCCCCCAGACCTTCTGTTCCCATTGTTGTATGTATTAAATGTCTTCTTGGAAGAGCTGGTCGCGGACCGCCACTTTCCCCTTCGGCCGGCCGGGCCCCTGGAACTACTGGTCGGCCGCATCAGTCAGGAGGTGCTCTTTGACCTAGGTCGTTCCAGTGGCCCTTTGTCCCAGAGCTCCGCTCTTTTGGGGTTTGCTGCCTCTTAAAGTGGCCCAGAGGTGAGGTGATTGCCGGAAGGGAGCTCCCTTGGGAACCGGGGGGTCCGGTTCCCCCTATAACCCCTATTCTCCCTGGACTTCCAGGTGGACGTTTAACCCAGCCTAACGCTTTTTGAACTGTAGATTCTGGGGACCGAAAGCTTTAAAATGACACCCTGGAAGTGCCGCCGCTCCCCCAGGATCACCCGAAAACCGCCACCCCTGGGTACTGGGAGTCTGTGGGACCATGGCTGCTATAGCCGGTGCCAGCCTGTATGGAGGGGCGGGAATGGCGGGAAAACTGTGGCATTGTCTCCTGTGTTATCAAGATGAGATTGTATGTATAAAAGCTGTGTGTTGTCTCAATAAAGTCAGTTCTATTTTCACCTGAATGCTAGTCTGTCTAGTTATTTGGGTGGGCTCCTGCTAGAATCACTTTCCTGGGCTTCATAGCCACTTGTTCCAGGCAGAGGAAGGACCCGGTCGACAGCGCTACCCAGTTGGGGTAGCGGGTTATTCGTCACATTGGTTGGCAGCGGTGGGATGCTTCCGTCTACCTGGAACGTCCAAACCACCAACTGAAGATCTTGCCGGATGGAGCAGTACCATGGGCTCCGGAAGGAAAAATTGAGAATGTTGCTGCAGACTAGAGGGAAAGTAAATAAAAAGAGAGAAGCGCTCAACCTGGGAACGAACAATAGCATAATAGCTTGTTCTATGGCCAGTTACCACCCTAGAAGTAGCCTCTTTTTGCTCAATATGTGCCTTTCACAGAGAAGAACTTTCCTGTAGCATATCAGTCTGATCCTGACTTGTGCAGTCCAGCCCCGAAATACCAGGCAATCCCTCTCTGAACGAGAGAAACAGCAAAACCCCAGACGTACGTTTCGGCCTATTGTGGGCCTCGTCAGTGAGGTGCAGCCACATCCCTCTAGGCACACTGAGCAACGGGTCCACGTCTGGATTACCGCATCACACTTAGGGAGACTTCCCTAAGTGTCATAATTTGCATAAATAAAAAGAGAGAAGCGCTCAACCTGGGAACGAACAATAGCATAATAGCTTGTTCTATGGCTAGTTACCACCCTAGAAGCAGCCTCTTTTTGCTCAATATGTGCCTTTCACAGAGAAGAACTTTTCTGTAGCATATCAGTCTGATCCTGACTTAACAGTGCAGTCCAGCCCCGAAATACCAGGCAATCCCTCTCTGAACGAGAGAAACAGCAAAACCCCAGACGTACGTTTCGGCCTATTGTGGGCCTCGTCAGTGAGGTGCAGCCACATCCCTCTAGGCACACGGAGCAACGGGTCCACGTCTGGATTACCGCATCACACTTAGGGAGACTTCCCTAAGTGTCATAATTTGCATAAATAAAAAGCGAGAAGCGCTCAACCTGGGAACGAACAATAGCATAATAGCTTGTTCTATGGCTAGTTACCACCCTAGAAGCAGCCTCTTTTTGCTCAATATGAGCCTTTCACAGAGAAGAACTTTCCTGTAGCATATCAGTCTGATCCTGACTTAACAGTGCAGTCCAGCCCCGAAATACCAGGCAATCCCTCTCTGAACGATAGCCCTGTGAGGTAGTTTCTTGGGCCGGGAAGGAGGGTCCAGGGGATCTGGCATGACCCCCCTATAGACTTCTGAAGCTCCAACATGTGTATCTTGTTGGCGTCAGTCACTATCCGAGTAATGATCTCCTCGGGGGGGTTAGGTCCATAGAGAGCCAGTTGCCACTGTACCTGCCGCTGTTTGTCGGATGTCGTAGTCCCTGGAGTGGAGGCTGTACTGGGCTGTCCACATGATTCACTAAGACCTCTGCTGTGTGCTTTGTTATACGTCTATACCTTTTTTAGTACAATATATTCTAGCCTCTTCTGCCGAATTCAGAATAATATTGTTTCCTTCTGAACTTGTAATTATAATTTTAGCAGGATATCTCAGATTTGCCTTGAGTCCAGCTTTTATTAGACTTGTGCAAAACAGGGCCATTATATTTCTTTTTGAGGATGTCTCAACAGAGAAATCCTGAAATGTATATACCTGCTTGGCTCCTATCTTAAATAATTGATTTTTTCTCTACTGTCTCATTATGTTTATTTTATCCTGAAAGTTTAAATACTTTATCAGCACCATCCTAGGTCATAGACTGCCATCAGGATATTTTTTAATGCTTCCTGTTCTGTGTGCACTTTCTACCTTTATTTTTTCTGTTGTTAGCTGCAAACCCAATAATTGTGGTAAGGTAATTGATCCAAATTGCACTAAATCTTCATACTCTCAGGCAATCCTACAATGCGGATATTATTCCTGCGAGATCTATCTTCTAAATAATCGATTTTCAACTGCATTGTTTTTATTTTATCTTCATAATTTGACCAGTTTACTTCATGTGTTTTGAGTCTATACTCTAAGTCAGATACTCTTTCCTCAACCTGTGATATTCTATCAGAGAATAATCTGATCTCTAATGAGAGAGTGGCTATCTCTTTTTTAACTGATTCAAATTGCGGTAATATCCGTTCAGCTAATTGATGCAGTGTTAATTGCTTTTCTGGACTAGTTATCTGTGTATCTGTCATAGCCTCTGAACCTGTCTCTTGTGCTATTTTTGCCTTTTTATCTCTCTTTGTTGGCATAGCTGGGGACCTTGTCTTAAGATTTGGGATATATTTTTCCATAAAGTGTATACAGGGAGTGCAGAATTATTAGGCAAGTTGTATTTTTGAGGATTAATTTTATTATTGAACAACAACCATGTTCTCAATGAACCCAAAAAACTCATTAATATCAAAGCTGAATAGTTTTGGAAGTAGTTTTTAGTTTGTTTTTAGTTATAGCTATTTTAGGGGGATATCTGTGTGTGCAGGTGACTATTACTGTGCATAATTATTAGGCAACTTAACAAAGAACAAATATATACCCATTTCAATTATTTATTTTTACCAGTGAAACCAATATAACATCTCAACATTCACAAATATACATTTCTGACATTCAAAAACAAAACAAAAACAAATCAGTGACCAATATAGCCACCTTTCTTTGCAAGGACACTCAAAAGCCTGCCATCCATGGATTCTGTCAGTGTTTTGATCTGTTCACCATCAACATTGCGTGCAGCAGTAACCACAGCCTCCCAGACACTGTTCAGAGAGGTATACTGTTTTCCCTCCTTGTAAATCTCACATTTGATGATGGACCACAGGTTCTCAATGGGGTTCAGATCAGGTGAACAAGGAGGCCATGTCATTAAATTTTCTTCTTTTATACCCTTTCTTGCCAGCCACGCTGTGGAGTACTTGGACGCGTGTGATGGAGCATTGTCCTGCATGAAAATCATGTTTTTCTTGAAGGATGCAGACTTCTTCCTGTACCACTGCTTGAAGAAGGTGTCTTCCAGAAACTGGCAGTAGGACTGGGAGTTGAGCTTGACTCCATCCTCAACCCGAAAAGGCCCCACAAGCTCATCTTTGATGTTACCAGCCCAAACCAGTACTCCACCTCCACCTTGCTGGCGTCTGAGTCGGACTGGAGCTCTCTGCCCTTTACCAATCCAGCCACGGGCCCATCCATCTGGCCCATCAAGACTCACTCTCATTTCATCAGTCACCTTAGAAAAATCAGTCTTGAGATATTTCTTGGCCCAGTCTTGACGTTTCAGCTTGTGTGTCTTGTTCAGTGGTGGTCGTCTTTCAGCCTTTCTTACCTTGGCCATGTCTCTGAATATTGCACACCTTGTGCTTTTGGGCACTCCAGTGATGTTGCAGCTCTGAAATATGGCCAAACTGGTGGAAAGTGGCATCTTGGCAGCTGCACGCTTGAATTTTCTCAGTTCATGGGCAGTTATTTTGTGCCTTGGTTTTCCACACGCTTCTTGCGACCCTGTTGACTATTTTGAATGAAACGCTTGATTGTTCGATGATCACGCTTCAGAAGCTTTGCCATTTTAAGAGTGCTGCATCCCTCTGCAAGATATCTCACTATTTTTGACTTTTCTGAGCCTGTCAAGTCCTTCTTTTGACCCATTTTGCCAAAGGAAAGGAAGTTGCCTAATAATTATGCACACCTGATATAGGGTGTTGATGTCATTAGACCACACCCCTTCTCATTACAGAGATGCACATCACCTAATATGCTTAATTGGTAGTAGGCTTTCGAGCCTATACAGCTTGGAGTAAGACAACATGCATAAAGAGGATGATGTGGTCAAAATACTCATTTGCCTAATAATTCTGCACTCCCTGTATATGTGAAAGTGCTATCGAGAAGAAAAAAAAAGGAGCCTGTTTATTCAACAGGATCTGTGCTATGTGCATTAGTGATCTGGTCTATCTGGTCTATCCCTTCTTAGATTCTTGCACTTGGGCCCTGTGGTTTCTAGTTACGCCTCTGCGTATATTTTATTAATAAATACTCGCAAGGTGACCTTCTGGCCTACCCCCTTCTAAACTGATATTTACTTAGAGCCTGCAACATTCAAAAACATAACATTCTTACAGAAGCACTATTTTGAGCAATCAGGCAGTAAAATCTGCCCTACTAACAACAACATTTTTGCCAACCTGTAACAAAAAGAGCAGTTAAAAAAAATAAAAAAAAATAATAGCAAGCAACTTCAGTATAGAGTAAACAAAAAACTAGGTTATAACGTAGGCCATTCTTCTGTTTATCTTCTCTGTTAATGTCCAATATATTAATATTTCTTCTACAAAATATGACGAGTCCCCGGATTTCATCCTTACTTGTGGGATTTATCCTCCTGCTAACAGGAAGTGGCAAAGAGCACCACAGCAGAGCTGTATATATAGCTCCTCCCTTCCCTCCACCCCCAGTCATTCTCTTTGCCTGTATAGTAATAGGAAGAGGTAAAGTGTGGTGTTAGTTTAGTTTCTTCAATCAAGAATTTTTTTATTTTCAAATGGTGCCAGTGAGTACTATTTTTCTCAGGGAGAGTGAGGAATCTTCCTGCCCTGATGTTGATGATCTTAGCAAACGTTTTCTAAGATCCATGATGGTTCCCACTGCAGCTGAAGGTAGTGTAAGAAAATCTTCAGTGTGGAGAACGGTGTGTTGCTACAAGCAACTTTGAGGTATGTTCAGTCTTTTTGTTTCTGGGGAGACTTGATGCACAGAACAGGCTGACATTTTCCCCTTTATGGAGAGGGGTAAGCAGTATACACATGTATAAAGAAATGGTGTACCTGGAATCCCTTTCTCTTTATTACCAAACTATGTAAAAGATTTTTTGTCTGATAAAGAGGGGCTTTGACGCTGGGAGTTGCGGCTCTGTTTCAAAACGGTCATGTTATGAGGGCACATGGCTTAGTGATCTGACATATTGTGCAGGGTTTTCACTTGATATATAGAGTGTATATATGAGGGCACATGGCGTATGCTTAGGGGACATGTTTATTTTTTGTTGTGACCCATGCGGGTCTTACCGAGCTTGCAGAACGCCCACGGTGGGCGGGGCCTATTTTGCACGCTCAGACGCGCAGTTCAGCTGGATTGCATGGGCGACAGAGTTTTGTTCTCTGGTGAGGCCTAAGTTTTCCGGGCTTCAAAAGGGCCTGAATAGCTTCTCGAGCAGCAGCAGTCACATTTGGGGGCAGGTAGACGCCACAGCAGAGCTGTAGCGTGGTGCAGGGGCCTAATTAGAGATAATACATATTTTAATTGTTAACATCGTTATTATATTGGTTTACCATATTTCATCAAGTGGATGCAATGTTGTTAGAGAGCTTTTGAACACTTCCAAATAAATTTTACTGCTAAAAACACGTTTTTGAACGTCTCAGAAAAATAGTTGTGCTTTTGAAATTTAAAGGCGCAGTATTTTTTCTGCATTAAGTTTTGACTATAATTGAATTCAGAGTTCAAATTTTTTAATAAAAGAACGACTATTATAAGATTGCTAATCTGTTTAACATGTCTGAAACTGAGGAGGAAACTCCTTGCTCTTTGTGTTTAGATGCCACTGTGGAACCCCCTCTAACTTTTTGTCCCTCGTGTACTGAGAGGGCCTTGCAGTGCAAAGCACAGATTTTATGTAAAGAAAATGTGTCTAAAGATGATTCTCAGTCTGAGGAGAATCAGGGTATACCGCTAACTTCTCCCCAAGCGTCACAACCTTTAACGCCCAACCAAGCGACGCCTGGTTCTTCAACTGCGTCTAATTCTTTTACTCTGCAGGATATGGCTTTAGTTATGTCAACTACCCTTACAGAGGTATTATCTAAGTTGCCAGTGTTACAGGGTAAACGCAGTAGGACAGAAGTCAATGTACCCTCACAGGGATCTGATTTGGGGGTTACTGAACTTTTGTCTGAGGGGGAACTTTCCGATTCGGGAAGTGCGGTACCTCAGCCAGACTCGGACGCCATGTCCTTTAAATTTAAGCTTGAACACCTCCGCCTGTTACTTCGGGAGGTTTTAGCGACCCTATGGATAAGAAATTGGAGGGTCTTCTAAAGAAATTGTTTATTCATCAGGGTTTTCTCTTACAACCAATGGCCTGCATTGTTCCACTTACCACTGCGGCAGCCTTCTGGTTTGATGCTTTAGAAGAGTCTCTTAAGACTGAGACTTCCTTAGAGGATATCTTAGATAAAATTAAGGCTCTAAAGCTGGCTAATTCTTTTATTACAGATGCCGCCTTTCAGATTGCTAAATTGGCGGCTAAGAATGCTGGATTTGCTATTTTAGCCGCGTAGAGCGCTATGGTTAAAATCTTGGTCTGCTGATGTGTCATCTAAGTCAAAGCTTTTGGCTATTCCTTTCAAGGGGAAAACCCTATTCGGGCCTGACTTGAAGGATATAATTTCTGACATTATGGGAGGTAAAGGTCATCTCCTACCTCAGGATAGAACTACTAAACTGAGGGGTAAACAAAATAATTTTTGTTCCTTTCGAGAATTTTGCCCAGACCCAACCAGACTTGGAACAAGGGTAAACAACCCAAGAAGCCCGCTGCTGCTACCAAAACAGCATGAAGGGGCGGCCCCCAATCCGGGACCAGATCTAGTAGGGGGCAGACTTTCTCTCTTTGCCCAGGCTTGGGTAAGAGATGTTCAGGACCCCTTGGACGCTGGAAATCATGTCTCAAGTGTACCAACTGGAATTCAAAAATTCTCTCCCAAGGGGGAGGTTTCTTCTTTCACGATTGTCTGTAGACCAGATAAAAGAGAGGCGTTGTTACGTTGTGTAAAATACCTCTCTACTATAGGAGTAATTTCATCCTGTTCCAATACTGGAACAGGGGCAGGGGTTTTACTCAAATCTTTTCGTGGTCCCCAAAAAAGAGGGCACATTTCGACCAATTTTAGATCTAAAAAGTCTAAACAAGTTTCTCAGAGTCCCATTCTTCAAGATGGAGACTCTTTGAACAATCCTGCCATTGATCCAGGAGAGTCAATATATGACTACCGTGGACTTGAAGGATGCGTACCTTCATATTCCTATCCACAGGGATCATCATCAGTTCCTAAGGTTTGCCTTCCTGGACAAACATTTTCAGTTTGTGACTCTTCCCTTCGGGTTGGCCACAGCACCCAGGATCTTCACGAAGGTTCTAGGGTCCCTTCTAGTGGTTCTCAGGCCACGGGGTATTGCAGTGGCACCTTATCTGGACGATATTCTGATCCAGGCATCATCCTACCATCTGACAAAGTCTCATACAGACATGGTTCTGTCCTTTCTGAGGACTCACGGGTGGAAGGTGAATCTAGAAAAGAGTTCATTAATTCCACAGACCAAGGTTCCCTTAATGGGAACTCTAATAGATTCCATATCAATGAAAATTTTCTTGACAGAGGTTAGAAAGTTAAAGATTATGAATACATGCCAAGCCCTTCAGTTCAATCCTCGGCCATCAGTGGCCCAGTGCATGGAGGTAATTGGATTGATGGTGGCGGCAATGGACATCGTTCCGTTTGCTCGTTTTCATCTCAGACCACTACAGCTGAGCATGCTCAGACAGTGGAATGGAGATTATGCAAATTTTTCTCCTCAGATAGATCTGGATCAGGAGACAAGAGACTCTCTTCTTTGGTGGTTGTCTCAGGATCATCTGTCCCAAGGGACGTGCTTCCGCAGACCCTCATGGGTGATAGTGACGACGGATGCCAGCCTTTTAGGTTGGGGTGCAGTGTGGAATTCCCTGAAGGCTCAGGGTGTGTGGACTCAGTCGGAGTCAATTCTTCCAATCAATATTCTGGAATTGAGGGCCATATTCAATGCACTTCAGGCGTGGCCTCAGTTGGCTTCGGCCAAATTCATCCGCTTTCAGTCGGGCAACATCACGACTTTGGCTTACATCAATCCTCAGGGAGGAACAAGGAGTTCCTTAGCGATGACAGAAGTATCCAAGATAATTCGGTGGGCGGAGACCCACTCTTGTTATCTTTCAGCAATCTACATACCAGGAGTGGACAACTGGGAAGCGGACTTTTTAAGCAGACAGACGTTTCAACCGGGGGAGTGGGAACTCCATTCGGAGGTCTTTGCCACTCTGATCCTCAGATGGGGCAGACCGGAGTTGGATCTGATGGCATCTCATCAGAATGCCAAGCTTCCAAGATACGGATCCAGGTCAAGGGATCCTCAGGCTGAACTGATAAATGCCTTGGCAGTACCTTGGTCGTTCAACCTAGCTTATGTGTTTCCACGGTTTGCTCTGCTGCCCCGGGTGATTGCTCGGATCAAGCAAGAGAGGGCTTCAGTAATTCTAATCGCGCCTGCGTGGCCTCGCAGGACGTGGTATGGCGATCTAGTGAACATGTCTGCCACCGTGGAAGCTTCCATTGAGGCAGGACCTTCTAATTCAGGGACCCTTCCAACACCCAAATCTAGTTTCTCTGCATTTGACTGCATGGCGATTGAATGCTTAATTTTATCTAAGCGGGGGTTCTCTGATTCGGTCATTGATACTTTGATTCAGGCACGTAAGCCTGTTACTAGAAAGATCTACCATAAGATATGGCATAAATATCTTTATTGGTGCGAATCCAAGGGGCTACTCATGGAGTAGAGTTAGGATTCCCAGGATTTTATCTTTTCTCCAAGAGGAATTGGAGAAAGGGTTATCAGCAAGTTCCTTAAAGGGACAAATTTCTGCCTTGTCGATTTAACTACACAAATGTTTGGCAGATGTTCCAGACGTTCAGTCTTTTTGTCAGGCTCTGACCAGAATCAAGCCTGTGTTTAGACCAATTGCTCCACCCTGGAGTTTGAATTTAGTTCTTAATGTTCTTCAAGGGGTTCCGTTTGAACCCATGCATTCCATAGATATTAAGTTGTTATCTTGTAAAGTTTTGGTTGCTATTTCCTCTGCTCGTAGAGTTTCTGAGCTTTCAGCGTTACAATGTGACTCGCCTTATCTTATCTTCCATTCTGATAAGGTGGTTTTACGTACCAAACCTGGGTTCCTTCCTAAGGTTGTTTCTAATAAGAATATTAATCAGGAAATTGTGGTTCCTTCATTATGTCCTAACCCTTCTTCTAAGAAGGAGCGTATGTTGCATAACTTGGACGTGGTCCGTGCCCTGAAGTTTTACTTGCAGGCGACTAAGGATTTACGTCAATCATCTTCATTATTCATTGTCTTTTCGGGAAAATGTAGGGGTCAGAAAGCTACGGCTACCTCTCTTTCTTTTTGGCTGAAGAGTATCATCCGTCTGGCGTATGAGACTGCTGGACAGCAGCCTCCTGAAATAATTACGGCTCATTCTACTAGGGCTGTGGCTACCTCATGGGCATTTAAAAATGATGCTTCTGTTGAACAGATTTGCAAGGCTGCAACTTGGTCGTCTCTTCACACTTTTTCCAAATTTTACAAATTTGATACTTTTGCTTCTTCTGAGGCTGGTTTTGGGAGAAAGGCTCTTCAAGCAGTGGTGCCTTCCGTTTAGGTCCCTGTCTTGTCCCTCCCTTTCATCCGTGTCCTGTAGCTTTGGTATTGTATCCCACAAGTAAGGATGAAATCCGTGGACTCGTCATATCTTGTAGAAGAAAAGGAAATTTATGCTTACCTGATAAATTTATTTCTTCTACGATATGACGAGTCCACGGCCCTCCCTATCGTTTTTAAGACAGGTATATATATTTTTTTGTTAAACTTCAGTCACCTCTGCACCTTTGGCTTTTCCTTTCTCTTCCTAACTTCAGTCAAATGACTGGGGGTGGAGGGAAGGGAGGAGCTATATATATATACAGGGAGTGCAGAATTATTAGGCAAGTTGTATTTTTGAGGATTAATTTTATTATTGAACAACAACCATGTTCTCAATGAACCCAAAAAACTCATTAATATCAAAGCTGAATAGTTTTGGAAGTAGTTTTTAGTTTGTTTTTAGTTATAGCTATTTTAGGGGGATATCTGTGTGTGCAGGTGACTATTACTGTGCATAATTATTAGGCAACTTAACAAAAAACAAATATATACCCATTTCAATTATTTATTTTTACCAGTGAAACCAATATAACATCTCAACATTCACAAATATACATTTCTGACATTCAAAAACAAAACAAAAACAAATCAGTGACCAATATAGCCACCTTTCTTTGCAAGGACACTCAAAAGCCTGCCATCCATGGATTCTGTCAGTGTTTTGATCTGTTCACCATCAACATTGCGTGCAGCAGCAACCACAGCCTCCCAGACACTGTTCAGAGAGGTGTACTGTTTTCCCTCCTTGTAAATCTCACATTTGATGATGGACCACAGGTTCTCAATGGGGTTCAGATCAGGTGAACAAGGAGGCCATGTCCTTAGATTTTCTTCTTTTATACCCTTTCTTGCCAGCCACACTGTGGAGTACTTGGACGCGTGTGATGGAGCATTGTCCTGCATGAAAATCATGTTTTTCTTGAAGGATGCAGACTTCTTCCTGTACCACTGCTTGAAGAAGGTGTCTTCCAGAAACTGGCAGTAGGACTGGGAGTTCAGCTTGACTCCATCCTCAACCCGAAAAGGCCCCACAAGCTCATCTTTGATGATACCAGCCCAAACCAGTACTCCACCTCCACCTTGCTGGCGTCTGAGTCGGACTGGAGCTCTCTGCCCTTTACCAATCCAGCCACGGGCCCATCCATCTGGCCCATCAAGACTCACTCTCATTTCATCAGTCCATAAAACCTTAGAAAAATCAGTCTTGAGATATTTCTTGGCCCAGTCTTGACGTTTCAGCTTGTGTGTCTTGTTCAGTGGTGGTCGTCTTTCAGCCTTTCTTACCTTGGCCATGTCTCTGAGTATTGCACACCTTGTGCTTTTGGGCACTCCAGTGATGTTGCAGCTCTGAAATATGGCCAAACTGGTGGCAAGTGGCATCTTGGCAGCTGCACGCTTGACTTTTCTCAGTTCATGGGCAGTTATTTTGCGCCTTGGTTTTTCCACACGCTTCTTGCGACCCTGTTGACTATTTTGAATGAAACGCTTGATTGTTTGATGATCACGCTTCAGAAGCTTTGCAATTTTAAGAGTGCTGCATCCCTCTGCAAGATATCTCACTATTTTTGAATTTTCGGAGCCTGTCAAGTCCTTCTTTTGACCCATTTTGCCAAAGGAAAGGAAGTTGCCTAATAATTATGCACACCTGATATAGGGTGTTGATGTCATTAGACCACACCCCTTCTCATTACAGAGATGCACATCACCTAATATGCTTAATTGGTAGTAGGCTTTCGAGCCTATACAGCTTGGAGTAAGACAACATGCATAAAGAGGATGATGTGGTCAAAATACTCATTTGCCTAATAATTCTGCACTCCCTGTAGCTCTGCTGTGGTGCTCTTTGCCACTTCCTGTTAGCAGGAGGATAAATCCCACAAGTAAGGATGAAATCCGTGGACTTGTCATATCGTAGAAGAAATACATTTATCAGGTAAGCATAAATTTCCTTTTATCGCTTTATCTTATGACTTGACAAGCTACCCTTCATACTTCTTCCCCTTTGCTTGGTTTGAGGTCCAACAGGCAATTAAGTGCCCTCGGTTTTAAAGTAAAGCAGAGATACTCCCTCTGCTTGACAGTCCTTCACAAACTGGAAACAAATACCATAGATCTACTGGGCCACATGGCCTGGTTACACTTTCTGCATGTTATCCAGAGACGGGGGGAAGAAAAGAAAAAGAGAGCGTCTCTTAAGAAGTGATAAACAAAGTCTTTTTACAGGAGACGAAAAAACCTTGAACCAGAATGTTATATTGTATTAATTTGCCTATCTTGCAGTCTTGCAATGCCTCTTCTGCTAGAATCTGTTTGTGGGCTAGATTGTTGGATAGGCCCAAGCTAATTGAGCCCTATTCTATGCATATACATAAGTTGTGGCTTTATCTTCACAAGGCCAGACACGTAACAAAGGGCTTTTCCCTCCCTTTTGCAAGTAGGCTATAGAATATGGGTATAGCTTGTATTTCTAGACATATTTGCCTCGATGTGGTGTAAATGTCCCCCTTTTCTGTAACCCGCAATGACTTTTTACTTTGCACAGAAGATTTTACTGGTATCCTTTCAAGGAAAAAGAGAGCAATAAAGATCTAAAGTACCCCCACACAGACACATGCAGCGTTATAGTCACTCAGGCTGATTCTTATGCACCCTTGTATTTTCAAACAATACTTGCGGTTTCCACGGAGTCCCCTTAACGGTTGAGCATATATTCCTGGCCGCTTCAGCTGCTCCTTCCTGGACCCGGATCCAAACGTGACACCTCCCGTCTGTTTCCGGGTAAGAGAAACAACAAAAATTGCACAGAATTTCTTCGGCCGTACTGGTACTGTCTGCTCCTTCCTCACCAAGACCATCTACAAAGATTGCATCTGGTCTTTTATCGGATCTCCGTCACCATCCAGGTCATCCTTTGGTGCTCAGCTTGCTGCGTGTGTGTGCGCTTGTGGCCAGTGCCGTCCGGCCTCTGTTGGCTTTACGGGACTTCCAACTATAGATGATCTGTCCTCCCCAAGCAGGGCTCTCACCCCCAGCAATAGGAGCTTTACTTAGCGGGGTGTTGGATTACCAGCTTTTCCTTCCAGAGCTGCTGAGCGCGCAGATCAGCTTCACACTGCACGCTCCTCCCACAGGAAGTCCGGGAAAGAGTTCCTTAGTTCCAAATACAAGGGTAATTTTCTTAGGAACCATAATACACTCCCTGTCTATGAAGATTTTTCTGACTGATGTCGGGAAACTAAGGATTATCGATGCTTGTCTAGTCCTTCAGTCCACTTCTCAGCCATCAGTGGGCCAGTGCAGGAGTTAATCGGGCTGGTGGTGATGACAATGGACATCATCCCGTTTGCTCACTTCCATTTCAGACTTCTACAGTTTAGCATGCTCAGACAATGGAACGGAGATTGTGCAGACTTGTCTCCTCGATTACTACTTGAGCAGGAGACAAGGGATTCTCTACTATGGTGGTTGTTTCTGGATCATCTCTCCTAGGGAACCTGCTTTCGCAGTCCATCTTAGGTGATTGTGGCAACAGATACCAGCCTTCTAGGGGGGGAGCAGTCTGGGGCTCTCTAAGAGCTCACGGAACATGGACTTGGTAAGAGTCTGTTCTATCCATAAATATTCTGGAACTGAGAGCGATCTACAATTCTCTTCTGGCCTGGCCCCAGTTAGCCTTGGTACAGTTTTTCAGGTTCCAGTCGGACAACATGACGTTAGTGGCTTACATTGATCATCAGGGAGGAACAAGGTGTTCCTTAGTGATGACAGAGGTATCCAAAATAATTCAGTGGGCAGAGGCCCATTCTTGTCGCCTGTTGGCGATCCACATCCCAGGGGTGGACAACTGGGAGGCGGATTTCCTGAGCGGGCAGGCCTTTCATCTGGGGGAGTGGGAACTTCACGTGTTCTCCAGCCTGCTTTTCAAGTGGGGTCAGCCGAAATTAGATCATTGCGACAGAATGCCAAGCTCATGAGATACGGGTCGAAGTCCAGGGACCCCCAGGTGGAACTGATTAATGATCCCTTGGATCTTTAATCTAGCATGCCTGTTTCCTCCGTTTGCTCTTCTTCCTCGAGTAATTGCTTGAATCAAACTGGAAAGGGCCCCTGTGATTTTCATAGCACCGACTTCGCTATACAGGATTTGGTATGCAGATCTGGTGGAGATGACATTTCCATGATTCAGGCTCATAAGCCTGTAACTAGAAGGATTTACCATAAGATTTGGTGTAAATGTCTCTATTGGTGTGAATCCAAGGTCTACCCATGGTTAGGATTTAGGATTCTTGGAATTTTGTCTTTTCTCCATGAAGGTTTCTGAGAAAAGGTTTACTGTCGAGTCCCCTAAAGGGGCAAATCTTGGCATTATCTATTATGTTACAGAAATGTCTGGCGGCTGTTCCAGATGTGCAAATTATTCAAAAACAGTTGCTCCTCCATGTAGTCTTGATTTAGTTCTCAACGTTTTTCAAGGGGCTCCGTTTGAGCCTATGTTTTTCTTAGATATTGAGTTGTTATCTTGGAAAGTTTTTATTTCTTGTTACTATTTCTTCTGCTCGGAGAGTTTCTGAGCTCTCTGCATTACAGTATTAGTCACCTTACCTTATTTTTCATTCAGATAAGGTAGTTTTCCGTACTAATTAGGAGTTCTTCCTAAGGTTGTTTCTGATCGGGACATTAATCAAGAGATTGTTGTTCCTTTCTTGGGTTCTAATCCTTCTTCTCAGAAGGAAAGACTTCTGCACAATTTGGACGTGGTCCATGCTTTAAAGTTTTACCTGCAGGCGTCTAAGGACTTTTGGCAGTCTTATTTTAGGTTTGTGGTTTTCTCAGGAAAACATAAGGGGCAGAAAGCTACTTAAGAGTATCATACGTTTTGCATATGAGACTGCTGGATAGCAGTTTTTCGAGAGAGTTGCGGCTCATTCCACAAGGGCTGTTGCTTCCTCATGGGCATTCAAAGATGAAGCTTCTGTGGCTCTGATTTGCAAGGCTACAACTTTGTCTTCTCTTCACACTTTTTCAAAGTTCTATAAACTTTACTTTTTTGCCTCGACTGAGGCCGCTTTTGGGAGAAAGGTTCTTCAATCAGTGGTGCATTCCGTTTCGGTTCCCTGTCTTGTCCCTCCCGTATCATCTGTGTACTCTAGCTTGGGTATTGAATCCCATTAGTAATTAAGGTGATCCGTGGACTCATTGTGTCTTAAAAAAGAAAAGAAAATTTATGCTTACCTGATAAATTTATTTTATGACATGATGAGTCCACGGCCCGCCCTATTTCTTTTAGACAGGTTGTGGGTTATGTAAACTTCAGACACCTCTGCACCTTGGCTTTTCCTTTCTCTTCCTACCTTTGGTAGAATGACTGGAGTGGGAGGGAAGGGAGGAGCTGCTCTCTGCCTCCTCCTGCTGACCAGGAGGTGAATATCCCATTAGTAATTAAGATGATCCGTGGACTCAACGTGTCAAAAAAGAAATAAATTTATCAGGTAAGCATACATTTTCTTTTTGCCTATAACTGTGTTTGTTTTATGTTAGTTCTAGACTTCACTAGCTGACTGACACTAGTTAGACACTGTTGTTGTAGGTTTAGTTAGTGCCTAGATGGGCAGGATTTTGTTTTATATTTTGCTGCTGTTTTCATTTGAATTTTGACAGTGACATGCAAAATAAACAGGCAGATTTCTGCTTGAACTCCATTACTGTGATTACTGTGTGTTTGTGGAAATTCCCTAAAAGACTCTGTGGCAGTATAAAGTCCCAAGACAGGAAACAAGAGGAATCTTGTCACAATATATATTATTGTTTTTCCTAATGGAAGTACACCAGGAAATGCTCACTGACACAATTTGGGAATAGGTATTTTGTTATTATGCATTTTTATTAATAGCCTATTTCTGGCATATAACTATGTCTAGCCATTGTGTTATATGCCAGCAATAAAAAAAACAACTAAAGTTACTACAGACTATACAAAAGTATGTTACATACAAAACAGAAATTACTTTAACTATAGAAAAATCTATTACGACACTTACTTTGAAAATGTTTAGAAAAAGAAGGGGAGAACCCTACCCTTCAACATAATAGGTAGTAGATTTGCTTTTAAACAAGCTACAGTTAGAGAGCTGACGCTTACAATCTATAGGGGAAGGGCTATGATATGGAAGTACAGAAGCCAGAGACAGTGTTATTGTAATGTGTCACAGCCCTGCCTGGGACTCCTGATTCACAGCTTGTTGCCCTGTCTCTGAACCACCAGAGGGCTTTAGCTTGTGCTGATGCTTTGGGAGACCTGGTGCCTGTACTGGTTGTGCTCTTAAGCTCCCTCCACCTGCCTGCTAGCTGCAGGCAGTTACCTCTCCAGCTCTGCTATAAAAGGTAGCCTCACAGACCACTCCCTGCCCTGACATTGTAGTTCTACCAGTCTGTTAGTTCCTCTGTCCTAACGTGAGTTCCTGTTTTGGGTTTTTCCTTTGTATCCTAAATATTGCTTGCCTTCTGACTGCTCTCCTTGATTTCCCTTTTGTTTGATGAAAGGTTGAACTGCTATTCTGGTATACCAAACTTGGTCTCCTGACTACTCTAACGGATTAAACCAAAAATAAATGAAGATATCTGTTTGCAGACCTTGATATCGATTATACTGAGGTGAATACAAATAGTTGTGCTTCAAGCATGTAAATAATATCTACAAATAGAGTACTCCTGTGAATATACATGGTTGCTCCAAAAAGTATGCTTCTGTGCAGAAATCAAGTGAAAAGTAGTTTACAGTGATTAAACATAAAAGATAACTTTTATTTATATTTGTTTAAAAGGACAACAAAAGAGTAAAGTTTCTTGCTGCACTATAACGTAAGTTAAAAACACTGCACCTTTGTAACCAACTGACATAATGTTACATTAAAATCCAAATACTGCTGCATAAGTAACATACCATGAGATTGGCTGTTCCCTTCTGGGTTTGTGAATATAGTGGCTTTTTACTAACATGTCTGTTAAATTTTTTGGTCTTTTGCATCCAATTGAAACTCGGTCACCAATTTGGGTAGCTAGGCGAGGATTATTTTTTAATATACTATATGCCAGTTGTTATTGATCTACTACTTCTTTCATTTGAGGGTTAAAGGTAGTTTATTAGTCTTGTTTTATTGTCAGTGTTTTTTCTGGCGTGGCTGCAATAATGTATTGCGTTCGGTTTTTAATGCCTGTGTTCGTGCTCGTTTGAGCAATTGCTGTAACCTCTTTCTCTTAATCTGTTAGTTAAAGTGAAGGATTCTTGTTTTGAATAGAGTGATGTTGGAACAATTTTGTCTCAATTGTATTAATTCACCTTTGGGGATTGCTTTAAGGGTACTAGTGGCATGTGCGCTGATATGGTGAAGAAGCGTATTTGTTTCTTTTACTTTTTGATACATGTTGGTAACAATTGTGCCATTCTCATTTGTTTTTATTTGCAAATCCAGAAAGTTTACTTGTTTGTAACTGTATTCATACGTTAGTTTAAGATTTAAATTGTTGGTATTCAGAGTTTGCATAAATTGTTCCCAGATAAATAGAATGTCATCATCATTTGAATAGCCAAAAGAATTTCATTAGCTCTCATCCTATTGGCTGATTTAAATTTCAAGAATCAAATCAGCCAATAGGAATGCAAGGGATGCCATTTTGAAAAGGCTTCCTTGCATTCAAGATCCAGTGTACGATGACCTTATGAAGAGGACGCTCCGCGACGGATGTCTTCAAGGATGGATCTACTCCATGGCGCTGGGATGAAGATAGAAGATGCCGCCTGGATGAAGATAAAAGATGCAACCTGGAAGAAGACTTCTCGCTGCCTGGATGAGGATGGATGTCCGGACTTCAGAAACTGTGAGTGGATCTTCTGGGGTTAGTGTTAGTTTTTTTTTTAACTTTTTTGGGGTGTTTTTTTTTTTTTAGATTAGGGTTTGGACTTTTTTAAAAGAGCTAAATGTCCTATTCAGGGCAATGGGTAGCTTAGGTTTTTGTTAGGTTTTTTATTTTGGGGGGTTGGTTGGGTGGTGGGTTTTACTGTTGGGGAGTCTTTGTATTTTTTTTACAAGAGCTGATTTCTTTCGAGCAATGCCCTACAAAAGGCATTTTTAAGGTCTATTGGTAGTTTATTGTAGGCTAGGGTTTTTTTTTTATTTTAAGGGGGCTTTTTATTTTTATAGGGCTATTAGATTAGGTGTAATTGTTTTTATTTTGGATAATTTAGTTTGTTATTTTTTGTGATTTAGTATTTTTTATTTTTTGTAATTTTAGACTTAATTTTTTTTTGTAGTGTTGTTTTTTTAATTTGTAATTTAGTTTTTGAATGGGTAGTTAGTTATTTTATTTTAATATAATAGTTATGTTAGGTTAATTGTTAGTTTAAACTTTAGGTTTTTTTAATTTCACAGGTAAGTTTTTATTTATTTTAAGATAGGGATATTGTAATTTTAATTTAAAATTAGGGGGTGATAGGTTTAGGGGTTAATAGTTTAATTTGTTAGTGACAATGTTAGAGGGCTGGCAGTTTAGGGGTTAATAGCTTTAGTTAGTGGTGTCGGCGAGCAGCGGAATAGGCGTTAATAACTATAATAGTGGCGGGGATGTGGGCGGGCAGCAGATTAGGGGTTAATAAGTTTTAAATAGTGTTTGCGATGCAGGAGGGCCTCGGTTTAGGGGCAAATAGGTAGTTTATGGGTGTTGGTGTACTTTGTAACAGTTTAGTTATGAGTTTTGTGAAACATTTTTGTGGCGCAAAACTCATAACAACTGCTTTCAGATAGCGGAATGAATCGTGTCTGTATAGGCTGTAACGCAAGCATTTTAGCCTCACCGCACAATACCTGTAATACCGGCGCTATGGAAATCCCACGCAAATTTTTTTTTTGGGTTGCGGGATTGACATTGAGTTACAGGCTAAAATGCTTGTGGTATAGCTATACCGACAAGACTCGTAATGGCTGCGTTACTGTTTTCAAAACCGTAACGCAAAACTCGTAATCTAGGTGAATGTGAAAATATTGGAAATCAGGGACAGGGGAGCGTTACTAGACTGGTATAAACGTCTATTAAGATAGTTATCTATTTGTATATTAGAATTCTCTCCTAAGTAAGGTATAATCCCTTATTAGGAAGGTATCTAAGGTAAAATATATTTATCTATTGGGCGCTTTAATAAATTTAAAGTCAGAGAGCCCCTCCCATCCTTAACTAGTGATCACTAGTAGTAGCATGCTTTTCACATAAAGGATTATAATTTTTAAATATTGAGAATCATTTTCAATTTAGGTTTAACAGGTGAGCAATTAAAGGGACAGTCAACACCAGAATTTTTGTTGTTTTAAAAGATAGATAGTCCCTTAATTACCAAATCCCCAGTTTTGCATAACCAACACAGTTATAATTATACATGTTTTACCTCTGTAATTACCTTGTATCTAAGCCTCATCAGACTGCGCCCTTATTTCAGTTCTTTTGACAGACTTGCAGTTTAGCCAATCAGAGCTGTCTCCATGGTAAATTCACGTGCATGAGCTCAATGTTATCTATATGAAACACATGAACTAATGTCCTCTAGTGGTGAAAAACTATCAAAATGCATTAAGTTTAGAGGCGGCCTTCAAGGTCTAAGAAATTAGCATATGAACCTCCTAGGTTTAGCTTTCAACTAAGAATACCAAGAGAACAAAGCAAAATTGGTGATAAAAGTAAGTTGTTTAAAATTACATGCCCTATTTGAAACATGAAAGTTGTTTTTTGGACTTGACTGTCCCTTTATAAAAACAAGAGTCCCCTGACTAAGATCAACATAATGGGCATAGTAACAAAATATAAATTTCAGAGATATACACAAAGTACAATAATGACGGCACAATAAGCACATCATGGGGCCTATGTATCAAAGGTCTTGCGGACCTGATCCAACAGTACGGATCAGGTCTGCAAGACCTCGCTGAATGTGGAGAGCAATACGCTCTCTGTATTCAGCATTGCACCAGCAGCTCACAAGAGCTGCTGGTGCAACGCCGCCCCCTGCAGACTCGCAGCCAATGGGCTGCCAGCAGGGAGGTGTCAATCAACCCAATCGTACTCGATCGGGTTGAATTGTGGCAATTCCTGTCCGCCTGCTCAGAGCAGGCAGATAGGGTTATGGAGCAGTGGTCTTTGTGACCGCTGCTTCATAACTGCTGTTTCTGGCGAGTCTGAAGACTCGCCAGAAACACGGGCCCACAAACTCCATACGGAGCTTGATAAATGGGCCTCCATATATCTTCTCATATATCCCCTGAAAACCTGCAGAATAAATATGTTTTCAAGACTGTAAATATTCTATTATCATCACCTATTTAAATAACGTTTGATGTAAGGTTTTTGTTTTCGTATAACACCTTCAGCACGTTTGCACCAACCATTATCACCCATAATGCACATTAAAATATACTAAATTAAGTTTATTGTGTACATATTTATGCAATTTTTTTATTATTATTATTATTATTATTATTTTACTAATAAGACACATACTACACTAATTTAAAACTACTTTTTCAGTCTACAAATAATATTTTTCTACTTATCCCCCTATTGTACTAGATACTATACACTTTTGACACAATCACCTCTCTTTCACAGACTAACACAAACTCAAATATCTTAAAAAATATATCAAGAATATTTTCAAAATACTTAATGAATATCAAAAAGCATTACTTTGAATTATATATGCCATTTAACATATCAAGAGCCAAGTGCATTGTTGTATTAACAGCTAAATATGACCACAATAGGGAGAGGTACATTGACCAATGTCTCAGCACTAATACAATATGCTTAATATTCCGATAATAATATTACAAAATAATAAATTAGTGGCTCTATAAAATCTGATGGACCGACATGTAATAACCAAATTCAATGTTTAAATACAGTCACATACTGTTAAGAACACTATGATAAATTATTCATTAATTAATGACAGGGGAGGAGGTGTGTGTGACTGTTCTCAAAAGTAATTGGTCACTACAAGAAACAGATTAATCAATAGCCGATCTGCCATATGTTTTTTTCAAACAAATGATGCAGCTCGTACGATTCATCGCAAATAGGTGGAGATCAAAAGTATCTTTTACAATTACGTAGCCAGATATGGCATCAACGATTAACGAACATACTAATCCAGCATATATTAATGATAAATATTATCACCGAGTAGATTTTCTTAACTCTACCTCATAGAAGTGAATATACGTATTTTGACGGACATTCCACACCTCCCCACACTCTTTACCATAGACTAACAGGCATCACATGTAACCAATGTACAGCATGGATTCACCTAACAGCTAACCACCAATCATCATGTGTGGGCGGGTCCAATACCACTATAAACAAGCCTGCCTTGCAGCCTCGTGTACCCCTCTGAGAAAGCGTATGTGAAACATTGTTTTTTTTAAGTGCTCACCTGTTGTTAAACTTAAGTTGAAAATGATTCTCAATATTTAAAAATTATAATTCTTTCAGCGAAAAGCACGCTACTACTAGGGATCACTAGTTAAAGATGGGAGCGACTCTCTAACTTTAAATTTATTAAAGCGCTCAATAGATAAATATATTTTACCTTAGTCACCTTTCTAATAAGGGATTATACCTTACATAGGAGAGAATTCTAATATACAAATAGATAACTATCTTAATAGACGTTTATACAAGTCTAGTAATGCTCCCTTGTCCCTGAATCCCAATATATAAAAATTGTTACTTATGCAGCAGTATTTGGATTTTAATGTAACATTATGTCAGTTGGTTACAAAGGTGCAGTGTTTTTAACTTACGTGATAGTGCAGCAATAAACTTTACTCTTTTCCTGTCCTTTTAAACAAATATAGTGCTCTATTTGTAGATACTCTAACGGATTCTCCATGTATTTGATGACTTATCAGACTGCTCTCAGGTATCTGACTCTTAGCTAGTCTTCTAGCTATCCTCTCATAACCAGCCTGTCACTGCTACCTGTTGTCCTGTGTCACCATCCTGCCTAGCCCTGCAGAGGGGGCTTGCCAGGTTCCAGTCTTCACTTACTACACTCAAGCTTTTCAGAGGGTGTCTGTCAAGTTCCTGTATCCAGTCCCTGTACCCTAGCTCTACAGAGGTTATCTGCATAGTGCCAGTCTCTAGTTCCTGCATCCAAGCTCCACAGAGGTTATCTGCCAAGTGCGAGTCTCACACTCTGCAGTGCTTGAGTGCAGTAGCTGATCTGCCAAGTTCCAGTCTCTAGTTCCTGTACCCTAGCTCTATAGAAGGAATCTGACAAGCTCTGCAGCGGTTATCTGCATAGTGTTAGTCTCTAGTTCCTGCATCCAAGCTCCACAGAGGTTATCTCCCAAGTACCAGTCTCCAGCTACTGCACTCAAGCACTGCAGCAGGTATCTGCCAAGTTCCAGTCTCCAGCTACTGCTCTCAAGCTCTGCAGAGGGTGTCTGTTGGGTTCCTGTACCCTAGCTATCTGACAATTGCCAGTCTCAAGTTCCTGCTTCCTAGTTCTACAGAGGGTATCTGCAACATACCAGTATCCAGCTATTGTACTCAAACTCTGCAGCGGTTGTCCACTTAGCTTATGAATCCTGTTCCAGTCTTTGGCCTCAAGTGGGCATTCCTGTCTCGGCCTTAAAGTGGGCATCCATGTTCCTGGCTCTATTGTGGGCATTACCTCCAATTCCAGCTGTGAAGTGGGTGAACTTGCTCACCTATCCTGCTTCCAGTTTCCGATGCTTCAGTGTCCTGTATAATAAACTTGCATTGACTGTCTTTTTTTTCCAGCTATGCCGAAAAGGAGAAGTTCCATTAAGAAGTCCATCTCACTGGCCCCTTTTAGTGCACAAGACAGCCCTAAATCCAAGCCCTTGAACCCGCTCCTATGAGCATGACAAATGTTCTGATTTGTGGATGTATGATAGTTGGAGCAAGAGTAATATATAAAGCACTTGTGGTGTATGCCATAATCTTGAATCAGGTGAAGGAAGAATTGGACCCCGATTTCAATTAAAGGGGGTGGTTATCAGGGCCGGCGCTTGGGTAAGGCAGGCTAAGCAGCCACCTTAGGGTCCCCACAGTAGGGCGCTGGATCTGCCTTGCTGCCAGCATTGAAACAGTGTGATGCGTGAGAGTGAAAAATCATTTGTGCACCCGATTTTAGGGGTGCCATTTGTCCCGCATTGCCCCTCAGCCCCTGGGCTGCTTCATTGTTGGATCTTTTAAAACAAGATTTTTTTTTTTATTGCGCCCTCCTTACCACTTCATGCAACCACAAATTCCCCCAATACCTGCACAGTCAGTGAAGTCTCGTGTGTGTATGTGTGTAAGTGTGTGTGTGTGTGTGTGAGAATTTTCACCCACAACAGTAATCCGTAATTTTCCTTCTTTTGTTGGGACATTAACTTTTTCAATGTAAAATGTCTCTATTTCCCCAGTGCTACAAATCCAATATATATATATATATATATATATATATATATATATATATATATACATATACAGTATATATTTTATATATATATAAGTGTTATGCAGCACAACCACTATTTGATTTGCTATGCAGCACAACCACTGTCTGATTTGTTATGCAGCACAACCACTGTCTGATTTGTTATGCAGCACAACCACTGTCTGATTTGTTTTACAGCACAGCCACTGTCTGATTTGTTATGCAGCGTAACCACTGTATGATTTGTTATGCAGCGCAACCACTGTCTGATTCGCTATGCAGCACAACCACTGTCTGATTTGAATTTAGCCACCAATACGCAAGCGCTACCCAAGTGCTGAACCAAAAATGAGCCAGCTCCTAAGCTTACGTTCCAGCATTTTAAATACAGATACCAAGAGAACGAAGAAAATTGATAATAGGAGTTACTTAGAAAGTTGCTTAAAATGTCATGCTCTAAAAAACTTGGATTTCATATCCCTTTAACTGGCAATAGGATAGTATGTAATCGTGGGGGGGGGGGGGTGCTGCAAAATGTATCCTCGCCTGTGTGACCAAAAATCCTAGCAGCGGCCCTTGTGTTTATGTAAATTAGTAAACAATAGGTTGGGGTTGAAGGGGAACACTTAGTAAAAACAATGTGAAAAACATGTTCACATATTTGATTGGAGGAAGGAGTTAGTAAAGTTACATGGATAGTGCTTCAGAATACAATGGCACATTTCAAATAAATTAAGAAAATGATAACATTACCCAGCCAGTGCACATGACGGTCAGCCAGTTAAAAGGTACTCTTCCCTGTCTGATTTTCTCAGCCTACACATGGGCAGGTGGACAAGCAAAATAAAAGTAAAGGAAGTTTACACTTTCCATGCAGTGACAAATCTGTAAACTGATTTTAGTCTGTGTACGTTCAGAGATCTTTCATTACAAGCCATTTTGTTCACTAGCTACTTTTTATGCCTTATGTCATCCTATAATTTTGCTGTGGCTATTTTTTTATGCCTGGGTTTGAAAATTTGATTAGACCATTTTTCAGGAATCCATTGTAGCTTGATGACTTGTACATGACGTTTGAGATAATAGAAAAGCTTGGACAGTTGGATCTTGTGTGTCCTCTTCCAGTCTGATTTAGTTGGTCTTGTTATAGCACATTCATTGTATGCGACTTTAAAGCACACATTGTCAGGGTCACATTTAACAGTGTAGGTATTTGTGATGTGAGTGACCAAAATGCTTTAAGGAAACCAGAGCATATTCAAGGGATAAAATAAATATACACATATTAATATACAGGGAGTGCAGAATTATTAGGCAAGTTGTATTTTTGAGGATTAATTTTATTATTGAACAACAACCATGTTCTCAATGAACCCAAAAAAATCATTAATATCAAAGCTGAATAGTTTTGGAAGTAGTTTTTAGTTTGTTTTTAGTTATAGCTATTTTAGGGGGATATCTGTGTGCAGGTGACTATTACTGTGCATAATTATTAGGCAACTTAACAAAAAACAAATATATACCCATTTCAATTATTTATTTTTACCAGTGAAACCAATATAACATCTCAACATTCACAAATATACATTTCTGACATTCAAAAACAAAACAAAAACAAATCAGTGACCAATATAGCCACCTTTCTTTGCAAGAACACTCAAAAGCCTGCCATCCATGGATTCTGTCAGTGTTTTGATCTGTTCACCATCAACATTGCGAGCAGCAGCAACCACAGCCTCCCAGACACTGTTCAGAGAGGTGTACTGTTTTCCCTCCTTGTAAATCTCACATTTGATGATGGACCACAAGTTCTCAATGGGGTTCAGATCAGGTGAACAAGGAGGCCATGTCATTAGATTTTCTTCTTTTATACCCTTTCTTGCCAGCCACGCTGTGGAGTACTTGGACGCGTGTGATGGAGCATTGTCCTGCATGAAAATCATGTTTTTCTTGAAGGATGCAGACTTCTTCCTGTACCACTGCTTGAAGAAGGTGTCTTCCAGAAACTGGCAGTAGGACTGGGAGTTGAGCTTGACTCCATCCTCAACCCGAAAAGGCCCCACAAGCTCATCTTTGATGATACCAGCCCAAACCAGTACTCCACCTCCACCTTGCTGGCGTCTGAGTCGGACTGGAGCTCTCTGCCCTTTACCAATCCAGCCACGGGCCCATCCATCTAGCCCATCAAGACTCACTCTCATTTGATCAGTCCATAAAACCTTAGAAAAATCAGTCTTGAGATATTTCTTGGCCCAGTCTTGACGTTTCAGCTTGTGTGTCTTGTTCAGTGGTGGTCGTCTTTCAGCCTTTCTTACCTTGGCCATGTCTCTGAGTATTGCACACCTTGTGCTTTTGGGCACTCCAGTGATGTTGCAGCTCTGAAATATGGCCAAACTGGTGGCAAGTGGCATCTTGGCAGCTGCACGCTTGACTTTTCTCAGTTCATGGGCAGTTATTTTGCGCCTTGGTTTTTCCACACGCTTCTTGAGACCCTGTTGACTATTTTGAATGAAACGCTTGATTGTTCGATGATCACGCTTCAGAAGCTTTGCAATTTTAAGAGTGCTGCATCCCTCTGCAAGATATCTCACTATTTTTGACTTTTCTGAGCCTGTCAAGTCCTTCTTTTGACCCATTTTGCCAAAGGAAAGGAAGTTGCCTAATAATTATGCACACCTGATATAGGGTGTTGATGTCATTAGACCACACCCCTTCTCATTACAGAGATGCACATCACCTAATATGCTTAATTGGTAGTAGGCTTTCGAGCCTATACAGCTTGGAGTAAGACAACATGCATAAAGAGGATGATGTGGTCAAAATACTCATTTGCCTAATAATTCTGCACTCCCTGTACTGTGAAGCAATCAAATAGACAAACTGAAAATGCAAGAAGGACAAATAATTTAAAGGGGCATTAAAATGTAAACAGAAAATGTTCTAATGTATTAGAGCATTTAATTATTGCACTGTTGCCTGCAGATATCAATGTGTTTAACAATGCAAAGGGGTTAAACACACAGTTAAAATCAGCTCCAGAGCAGCATTGCACTAGTGGGGGCCTAACTGAGCACATCTGATGAGCCAATGACAAGAGGCATATATGCGCATAGCCACCAATCAGCTGCTAGCTCCCAGTAGTGCATTGCAGCATCCAAGCCTGCCTAGGTATGCTCTTCAACAATTTATAACAAGAGAACAACGTAAATTTTATATTCAAAGTAAATTGAAAAGTTTCTTGAAATTTCATGCATTGAACCATGAAAGCTTCATTTTGAAATTCATGTCCCTTTAATATGAAACATGGCAAAATATGTATTTTTTTCTGAATCGACAATATCGCTAAAATCAAGGGAGTACATGTTAGAGTAACAGGTTAGAATAATCATAGAAGCTGAAGTTTTTTCCTACTTACATTGGTATTTTATTGACTCATTATTGGGGATGAGAAGTGTAAGATCCACTTCCACACATTCTCATGACTGTATTTGTGAATTCCTGTCTGTTTATTCCTCATTCCTCTGGACAAGGTTATTGCCATAAATTATTTTGGTCTCTTCTCTTTAAATCACATGGCATTAAGTAGCAGGTGGGAGCTGCCTGTCAGTTGTGAGATACCATCCAGATAACAAACTCATTCCTCCTCTCACCAACATCAGATTTAACACTTCTTGACTAAGTTCCTAGAATTGTTATTACCTTTCAGGAAATATAAAAGTTTGGGTCAGTCACTAATGAATATTGCACCCTTTTTCCTGTAAATGTTATCTGAGAGCATTTTAGCATGGCAGTTTGATTGCTTAAATTATTATTTTAATCCAATTAGCAATATAGGGGTTGATCCTAATCTATTGGTTATCGGCTCCCAAAAATGAATTTTTCGTATCAGCCTAATTATGAGCAGAGTTCCTCAAGTGATAAAAATGCTATATTGTGGGCCACATAACAAGTGACGTGCTAACTTTTTTTTTTTTGCTCGTATTACAAGTTGAAAGTAAAAAGTTAGTGAGCAAGCGAAAGATTAGGCACGCTGACTTCAGGATTTCAGATATCGGGACTGCGTTAACATCTCCCTATAGACTTCAGTGGGAACTCTTGCATGCTAACCCAACACTGCATTAGCCAAGGGTGCTAAACCCAAAGGTAGATAGATATATATATTGCATGCTCTATTTATTTTTAAATATTTTATTTATATATATATATATATATATATATATATATATATATATATCTATATATTTATATATAGACATTTATATATATGTGATTATTTTTTTTAAATATAGATCTATACATATATATATATATATATATATATATATATATATATATATATATATATATATATATATATATCTTGAATTCAATTTATTTTTGCAAATTTTTTATTTGTATTTCTTTTTTTAATATATTTTTATTGAGGTTCAACAAAGTACACATAGCAAATTAGAATAACTTACAACCTGGATATAACAAATATATTGAGGATGAATAAAGCAAAATAAGCCTAGTGTGGCTTTACATATATGAAAGAAACATTTGTCTATATCAACATATTAAAATGACAAGGTGTATGCTAGTGATGGAACCTCTTTTTTTCCTTTTGGCCCTCATAATATATTAGGGACACTAATAAGCTTGGAGGCTTATCTGATGCAATAACAAGTCATATTATAAAATAGAAATAATGTGTATAAGGGCCTCTCTTGGACCCAAAAAGAAAAGGAAATCACATATTCAGTCAACTACACAAGTGGTAGATAAACAATAATAAATATAAATATAGTCAAGTTTCATCTGATGATAGGGCATAATGAAATAAAGTAAAATACTATGAAACTAAGAGGTAGCGCCCAAGAAAGTCTCTAGGGAAGAATGGAAAAAGAGCTATCGCCCAGTAATGCGAGAAGGATAATGCCAACTATCCATTTTACATAAGGTTTTAGGGGCTCACAGTAGGGGGTTAGTTTATGTAGATGGCGGCGGTTTAGGGGTTAAATACTTTATTAGGGATTGCGGCAGGGGATCGCAGTTGACAGGTAGATAGACATTGCGCATGCGTTAGGTGTTAGGTTTTATTTGGCAGATCGCGGTTGACAGGTACATAGACATTGCGCATGCGTTAGGTGTTAGGTTTTATTTAGCAGATCGCGGTTGACAGCTAGATAGACATTGCGCATGCGTTAGGTGTTAGGTTTATTTAGCAGCTAGTTTAGGGAGTTACGGGCTCCAATAGTCAGCGTAAGGCTTCTTACGGCTGCTTTTTGTGGCGAGGTGAAAATGGAGTAAGATTTCTCCATTTTCGCCACGTAAGTCCTTACGCTGTATATTGGATACCAAACTGCGCTGGTTTGGTATACCTGCCTATGGCCCAAAAAACTACGGGCGACGGCAGAAATATACGCGCGTAACTTCTAGGTTACGCCGTATATAGGATACCAAACCCGCGCAAATATTGGCGTCGCCAGCTTTTGCGGGCGACGATTTTTATCGGATCGACCCCCTGATAGGCCACAAACAGTTATGTAAAGCAGGAACTTTGAGCAGCAACTATTCTTGATAAAGGCCCCAGTCTAGGGCTGAAACGTGTTGTTTATTTACTGCTCAGGTTTCCAGGATACATTTGGGTTTGGTAAGCCTCCTCTATTAGTGGTTTTACTAGGTTATTTGCATTATTGCACTGTTATTTTCTTTTTATAGGTTTATGCTTAACAGCATTTAGATCATGTCATTGTAGCCTATTTTTATTATTTTTTTCTTTTTGTTTCTTTTTTATTCTTTTTTTAATTTTTTGTTTATTTTTATTTTTCTTTTTTGGGGATTATTTTTTCATTAAATGTTGCTACACATCACTTCGCACTTCATACACCAAGGATGGACATACCTTAAGAAGATTTCTTTCTTTTATTATCCACTAGACACTTGCAACTGGGCTTTTTCTGTAGAATTACCAAATTGGACTCATCCTCTTTTAATTTAATACTTGATTATTGTTTAATTAGGGTACCCTATGTTCATTGGCTAATAAATTGTTATGTATGTAATCTAATTTTAAAAGTTATATGTTATTTTTCAAGGTTACAATGTTCTTGTATTACTTTTGCTTTTATGTATCACTTTAGCCTTTTGGTGCTCCCTATACACATAACTATTCCTTTCTCTTAAGTTCTTTAGGGGGACTTATATGGGCGTTTGTGGCACATTTTAAGTGTAAGCTCTGTAATACCCTTTAAATTTATCTAAAACATTGGAAAAGTTGGGGCATTCCTGCAGTCAGTGTTTTAAGACTCCAAATAATTTTTGTAGCCAGATAGTAATCTTTCTAATCTTGTTTTAGGAATATTTTCACACTCTTCTATTTCAGAAATACCCTTAGGTTTCTTGCAGTCTGAGGACTACAAATGTCATTCCAAACTCTAATTTTGAATGACTCATAGTAGTCCATGATTGGATATTTTTCTTAGATTGTTTTGACTTGTTTTGACTTTAACAGTTCCTCGTAACTACCATTTCTTAATGACATATTGAATGGTGGAAACTACAAGCAGGAATCATTTAAATTTCTTTTCTCCTGTTAAGTGTGGTCAGTCCACGGGTCATCATTACTTCTGGGATATTAACTCCTCCCCAACAGAAAGTGCAAGAGGATCACCCAGCAGAGCTGCTATATAGCTCCTCCCTTCTACGTCACACCCAGTCATTCTCTTGCACCCAACTAATAGATAGGATGTGTGAGAGGACTGTGGTGATTATACTTAATTTTATACCTTCAATCAAAAGTTTGTTATTTTATAACAGCACCGGAGTGTGTTGTTCCTTCTCTGGTAGAATTTGAAGAAGAATCTACCTGAGTTTTTTGTATGATTTTAGCCGGCGTAGTTAAGATCATATTGCTGTTCTCGGCCATCTGAGGAGTGAGGTAAACTTCAGATCAGGGGACAGCGGGCAGGTTAACCTGCAAAGAGGTATGTAGCAGCATATTATTTTCTGACAATGGAATTGACTGAGAAAATTCTGCCATACCGATATAATGTAAGCTCAGCCTTAAATGCAGTAGTAGCAACTGGTATCAGGCTGTCATGTATGTATATTTACACTTCAGTATTCTGGGGAATGGCACTTCACTGGGATAATACTGTATGCATAAGACTTTAGCCTAATTTGCAGTGACTAGCAACAGGCTTTCTAATGACATTTCATTTATTTGATGTTAAACGTTTTTGCTGGCATGTTAAATCGTTTAATTTTCTGAGGTACTGGGTGAAAAATTGTTTTGGGCACTGTTTTTTCCACTTGGCAGTCGTTTTATTTAATTTAAGACAGTTTACTGATCTCCCTCACTGTTGTGTGTGAGGGGGAGGGGCCTATTTTGGCGCTTTTGCTACGCATCAGAAAATTCAGTCAGAAGTCTCTTGTCTTCCCTGCATAATCCGGTTCGTCTCTACAGAGCTCAGGGGTCTTCAAAAGTTAATTTGAGGGAGGTAATCACTCACAGCAGAGCTGTGAGATTGTGACTGACTGTGATAAAAAACGTTTATTTTCTGTACTTTTTTTCTGCTATTCAGGGTTAGTTATCCATTGCTAATGGGGGCAATCCTTTGCTAAAATTGTGTTTTTACCGGAAAGAATTTGATGTTATAGTTTCTCAAGTTTATTATTTCTCAACTGTCATAACTTTTTTTCTGTGCTTCTTAAAGGCACAGTACGTTTTCATATTATTTGTAAATTGCTTTGAAAAGTATTTCCAAGTTGCTAGTTTAATTGCTAGTGTGTTAAACATGTCTGACTCAGAGGAATATCTCTGTGCTATATGTGCTAAAGCCAAAGTGGAGCCCAATAGAAATTTATGTACTAATTGCATTGATGCTACTTTAAATAAAAGTCAATCTGTACAAATTAAACATCATTCACCAAACAACGAGGGGAGAGTTATGCCGACTAACTCGCCTCACGTGTCAGTACCTGCATCTCCCGCTCGGGAGGTGCGTGATATTGTAGCGCCGAGTACATCAGGGCGGCCATTACAAATCACATTACAGGATATGGCTAATGTTATGACTGAAGTTTTGGCTAAATTACCAGAACTTAGAGGTAAGCGTGATCACTCTGGGGTGAGAACAGAGTGCGCTGTTGATAATAGGGCCATGTCTGATACTGCGTCACAGTATGCTGAACATGAGGACGGAGAGCTTCAATCTGCAGGTGACGGTTCTGATCCCAATAGAATGGATTCAGACATTTCTAATTTTAAGTTTAAACTCGAAAACCTCCGTGTACTGTTAGGGGAGGTATTAGCAGCTCTGAATGATTGTAACACTGTTGCAATCCCAGAGAAATTATGTAGGCTGGATAGATACTATGCGGTACCGGCGAGTACTGACATATTTCCTATACCTAAGAGGCTTACAGAGATAATTACTAAGGAGTGGGATAGGCCCGGTGTACCCTTTTCCCCCCCTCCTGTGTTTAGAAAAATGTTTCCAATAGACGCCACCACACGGGACTTATGGCAGACGGTCCCTAAGGTGGAGGGAGCGGTTTCTACTCTGGCTAAGCGTACCACTATCCCGGTGGAGGATAGCTGTGCCTTTTCAGATCCAATGGATAAAAAATTAGAGGGTTACCTTAAGAAAATGTTTGTTCAACAAGGTTTTATATTGCAACCCTTTGCATGTATTGCGTCTGTCACGGCCGCGGCCGCTTTTTGGTCCGAGTCCCTGGAAGAGACTCTTGACTCAATAACTATAGATGAGATTTCAAACAAGCTTAAGACACTTAAGCTAGCTAATTCATTTATTTCGGATGCCGTAGTACATTTAACTAAACTTACGGCTAAGAATTCCGGATTCGCCATTCAGGCACGCAGAGCACTGTGGCTAAAATCCTGGTCAGCTGACGTTACTTCTAAATCTAAATTACTTAACATACCTTTCAAAGGGCAGACCTTATTCGGGCCCGGGTTGAAAGAAATTATCGCTGACATTACAGGAGGTAAAGGCCATGCCCTGCCTCAAGACAGAGCCAAACCTAAGGCTAGACAGTCTAATTTTCGTTCCTTTCGTAATTTCAAGGCAGGAGCAGCATCAACTTCCTCTGCACCAAAACAGGAAAGAGCTGTTGCTTGCTACAGACAAGGCTGGAGACCTAACCAGTCCTGGAACAAGGGCAAGCAGGCCAGGAAACCTGCTGCTGCCCCTAAGACAGCATGAATTGAGGGCCCCCGATCCGGGAACGGATCTAGTGGGGGGCAGACTTTCTCTCTTCGCCCAGGCTTGGGCAGGAGATGTCCAGGATCCCTGGGCGTTAGAGATCATATCTCAGGGATATCTTCTGGATTTCAAATCCTCTCCCCCAAAAGGGAGATTTCATCTGTCAAGGTTGTCAACAAACCAAATAAAGAAAGAGGCGTTTCTACGCTGTGTACAAGATCTTTTACTAATGGGAGTGATCCATCCGGTTCCGCGGTCGGAACACGGACAGGGGTTTTACTCAAATCTGTTTGTGGTTCCCAAAAAAGAGGGAACTTTCAGGCCAATCTTGGATTTAAAGATCCTAAACAAATTCCTAAGAGTTCCATCGTTCAAAATGGAAACTATTCAGACAATCCTACCCATGATCCAAAAGGGTCAGTACATGACCACAGTGGATTTAAAGGATGCTTACCTTCACATACCGATTCACAAGGATCATTACCGGTATCTAAGGTTTGCCTTCCTAGACAGGCATTACCAGTTTGTAGCTCTTCCATTCGGATTGGCTACGGCTCCAAGAATCTTCACAAAGGTTCTGGGTGCTCTTCTGGCGGTACTAAGACCGCGAGGAATCTCGGTAGCTCCGTACCTAGACGACATTCTGATACAAGCTTCAAGCTTTCAAACTGCCAAGTCTCATACAGAGTTAGTACTGGCATTTCTAAGGTCGCATGGATGGAAGGTGAACGAAAAGAAGAGTTCTCTCTTTCCACTCACAAGAGTTCCCTTCTTGGGGACTCTTATAGATTCTGTAGAAATGAAGATCTACCTGACAGAGGACAGGTTAGCAAAGCTTCTAAATGCTTGCCGTGTCCTTCATTCCATTCAACACCCGTCAGTGGCTCAATGCATGGAGGTAATCGGCTTAATGGTAGCGGCAATGGACATAGTACCCTTTGCACGCCTACATCTCAGACCGCTGCAATTGTGCATGCTAAGTCAGTGGAATGGGGATTACTCAGACTTGTCCCCTACTCTGAATCTGGATCAAGAGACCAGAAATTCTCTTCTATGGTGGCTTTCTCGGCCACATCTGTCCAGGGGGATGCCATTCAGCAGGCCAGATTGGACAATTGTAACAACAGACGCCAGCCTACTAGGTTGGGGCGCTGTCTGGAATTCTCTGAAGGCTCAGGGACCATGGACTCAGGAGGAGAGTCTCCTGCCAATAAACATTCTGGAATTGAGAGCAGTTCTCAATGCCCTTCTGGCTTGGCCCCAGTTAACAACTCGGGGGTTCATCAGGTTTCAGTCGGACAACATCACGACTGTAGCTTACATCAACCATCAAGGAGGGACAAGAAGCTCCCTAGCAATGATGGAAGTATCAAAGATAATTCGCTGGGCAGAGTCTCACTCTTGCCACCTGTCAGCAATCCACATCCCGGGAGTGGAGAACTGGGAGGCGGATTTCCTAAGTCGTCAGACTTTTCATCCGGGGGAGTGGGAACTTCATCCGGAGGTCTTTGCCCAAATACTTCGACGTTGGGGCAAACCAGAGATAGATCTCATGGCGTCTCGACAGAACGCCAAGCTTCCTTGTTACGGGTCCAGATCCAGGGATCCGGGAGCGGTTCTGATAGATGCTTTGACAGCACCTTGGACCTTCGGGATGGCTTATGTGTTTCCACCCTTCCCGATGCTTCCTCGATTGATTGCCAGAATCAAACAGGAGAGAGCATTGGTGATTCTAATAGCGCCTGCGTGGCCACGCAGGACTTGGTATGCAGATCTAGTGGACATGTCATCCTGTCCACCTTGGTCTCTGCCTCTGAGACAGGACCTTCTGACCCAGGGTCCCTTCAAACATCAAAATCTAATTTCTCTGAAGCTGACTGCTTGGAAATTGAACGCTTGATTTTATCAAAACGTGGTTTTTCTGAGTCAGTAATTAATACCTTAATACAGGCTAGGAAGCCTGTTACCAGAAAGATTTACCATAAAATATGGCGTAAATACTTATATTGGTGCGAATCCAAGAGTTACTCATGGAGTAAGGTTAGGATTCCTAGGATATTGTCTTTTCTACAAGAAGGTTTAGAAAAGGGTTTATCCGCTAGTTCCTTAAAGGGACAGATTTCAGCTCTGTCCATTCTTTTACACAAACGTCTGTCAGAGGTTCCGGACGTTCAAGCTTTTTGTCAGGCTTTAGCTAGGATCAAGCCTGTGTTTAAAACTGTTGCTCCACCATGGAGTTTGAACTTAGTTCTTAATGTTTTACAGGGTGTTCCGTTTGAACCCCTTCATTCCATTGATATCAAGCTGTTATCTTGGAAAGTTCTGTTTTTAATGGCTATTTCCTCGGCTCGAAGAGTCTCTGAGTTATCTGCCTTACATTGTGATTCTCCTTATCTGATTTTTCATTCAGACAAGGTAGTTCTGCGTACTAAACCTGGGTTCTTACCTAAGGTGGTCACCAACAGGAATATCAATCAAGAGATTGTTGTTCCATCTTTGTGTCCTAATCCTTCTTCGAAGAAGGAACGTCTTCTACACAATCTAGATGTAGTCCGTGCCCTGAAATTTTATCTACAGGCAACTAAGGATTTTCGACAAACGTCTTCCCTGTTTGTCGTTTATTCTGGTCAGAGGAGAGGTCAAAAAGCTTCGGCTACCTCTCTCTCTTTTTGGCTTCGTAGCATAATACGTTTAGCTTATGAGACTGCTGGACAGCAGCCTCCTGAAAGAATTACAGCTCATTCTACTAGAGCTGTGGCTTCCACTTGGGCCTTTAAGAATGAGGCTTCTGTTGAACAGATTTGCAAGGCTGCAACTTGGTCGTCTCTTCATACTTTTTCCAAATTTTACAAATTTGACACTTTTGCTTCTTCGGAGGCTGTTTTGGGGAGAAAGGTTCTTCAGGCAGTGGTTCCTTCCGTATAAAGAGCCTGCCTGTCCCTCCCGTCATCCGTGTACTTTAGCTTTTGTATTGGTATCCCAGAAGTAATGATGACCCGTGGACTGACCACACTTAACAGGAGAAAACAAAATTTATGCTTACCTGATAAATTCCTTTCTCCTGTAGTGTGGTCAGTCCACGGCCCGCCCTGTTTTTATGGAAGGTCTAAATTTTTAAATTATACTCCAGTCACCACTGCACCCTTTGGCTTCTCCTTTCTCGTTGGTTCTCGGTCGAATGACTGGGTGTGACGTAGAAGGGAGGAGCTATATAGCAGCTCTGCTGGGTGATCCTCTTGCACTTCCTGTTGGGGAGGAGTTAATATCCCAGAAGTAATGATGACCCGTGGACTGACCACACTACAGGAGAAAGGAATTTATCAGGTAAGCATAAATTTTGTTTTTATAGCCTTCCCCTGCTTTGTTGAGTCAATTATCTTTATTCTCTGATCCCCCAACCCCCAGGAAATAACTTGTGGGAATAAGAACACATCTGGGACTTTCAACATCTGAAAGATTCATTTGAAATTTTCCAAAAAATAAATTCTAATTTGTACATTTATGATTTCTGTGCACTTTAAATGTTTATTTTATGTCATTGTTGTGCAATTGTGTTTAGTTGTTTGTTTTTTTTCAAATATATCATCACTCTTAATTTATTCCTTTTTTATTTTTTAACATAGTTTGAAATTTTTCTTATATTAAAATATGTTTAATCACATCTATCTTTGTGCACTGCTAACTGAATTTACAACAAATCTTAGAAATAACATTACCAAATTGTTATTTTTTAAATTTGAATTATTTTTTTGTAACTTTTAATTCAAATGTAAATTAGGGGTAGCCTGAGATGTGGCAGTAGCATGTATTGATGTTGGTTTAGGCAGGATTTGTGTCGCAGCTTGGGAAGTAGTCTTGTGTGTGACAAATTGGTGGGAATGACAGGATTAGTTAACCCCTCCATGACAAACTTTCGGCAGCAGAGTATTTAGTTAAACTCATGTATGACAAAATGGTGACAGAGGTTGAGTTAGGAGTAGTGAAACCCGTCCATGACACCATCTTATTGTGTATAATCATTTTTAATAATTATTAATATTTTTAAATATTTTATTTGTAATATTTCAAAAACACGATTAGCAATTCTTCATCTGTGTTAACCCGAAACCACGTTACACCTAAAGCGCAAAACAATTGTGTTATGCATATTTTACATTCCTATGTTCTTCTTGAAGAAGAAAATGTAATTTTTATTATTAAATATATATTTCTATATACATGTGATCATTTTAATGTAAATTAGATATCTATATCTATATATCTATAGGAATAAATATACATGTATAGTTATATATAGTTGTATATATATTTACAGTAAAAATAACATTTCTGTAAGTGAAGAAAATTGGAATGGGGAATATGTACAGTATATATACAGTAAAACACATAAATACATATGTACACACATAAAAATGTATATATGCATGCATACACATATTTAGACGTGTGTGTGTGTATGTATATGTGTATCAGTGACGTGCGGTGACGTCAGAGGCTGGTGAGGCAGTGGCCAGGATACTCCTTTATTCTTTAGATATCCTTTGTTGAAGAAATAACAACGCACATGGGTGAGCCAATCACATGAGGTATCTACGTGCAGCCACCTATCAGCAGCTACTGAGCATATTTAGATATGATTTTCAACAAAGGATATTAAAAGAATGAAGAAAATTAGATATTAGATGTAAATTGGAAAGTTATTTTAAAATTGCATGCTCTTTCTAAATCATGAAAGAAAACATATGGGTTTCAAGTCCCTTTAAATGGTGTCTTGGAAAACTGGTCAACTTAGTAAACATCTGTCTAAAGGATTGTAACAGAAATTCTTGCCAGATAACAAAATGCTTGCTCTGATTATGAGATCTAGAAATCCAGGCAGATTAAAATATATCTAAAAACATACTTTTTACTTTAATGCTGCAAATTATGCTTATAGATTCCTTCATTATTCAGTAAATATAAAAATGTAAAAAAAAAACCTCCCAGTTGAAGTCATGAACTGTCAAGGTTGATTAGAAAGGTACACACTATACTACAGTCATTATTAACACATTCTGAGCTTAGTTTATTGAATAAACCAAGCTCAGAATGTGTTAATGACTGTAGTACTGTATACCTTTCTAATATCATTTTGAATATGCTTTTGTCTGACAAAAGCATATTCAAAATGATATTAGAAAGGTATACAGTATTACAGTCATTATTAACACATTCTGAGCTTGGTTTATTCAATAAACTAAGCTCAGAATGTGTTAATAATGACTGTAGTATAGTGTATACCTTTCTAATCAACCTTGACAGTTCATGACTTCAACTGGGAGTTTTTTTCCCCTTACCCTTTACAAAGAGGTCATAGTTTAACCCCTGCTCTGTGAAATAGGGCTGCATTACTTTTTAGGTGAAAAGTGGTTAATAAAAAAAAAATCTGCAGTTATTAAAAATAGGTCACCAATAAAATTGATCTCAGCATGGTGTATAATTGCAACAAAATGCTGCTGACTAAAACCTAGAAGCTAGCTGGCTGTGGTGACACAGTGCAAACCATCTGGTGTGTATTAGAGGAAGTGCTGTAAATATTGGTGAAAGCTCTGTATTATCAGCTCTACATGCACAGGCCCTGTAATGTGTATATTATACACACTACTGTTGTGATGTGTGTATAATATACACATTACAGGGCCTGTGCATGACATGTAGAGCTGATAATACAGAGCTTTCACCAATATTTACAGCCCTTCCTCTAATACACACAGGTATTAGTCAGCAGCATGTTGTTGCAATTATACACCATGCTTAGACCAATTTTATTTATTGACCTATTTTTCATAATTACAGGTTTTTTTTTATTAACCAATAACCACTTTTCACCTAAAAAGTAATGCAGCCCTATTTTCATAGAGCAGGGGTTAAACTATGACCTCTTTGTAAAGGGTAAGGGAAAAAAACTCCCAAGTCACGAACTGTCAAGGTTAATTAGAAAGGTATACAACACTATACAGAGAGAGCCAACTTACGGATAATACAACCCACATATCTGGTGCACACAATACTTGTATGGGCAGAAGGTGGCAGATTATAATGCCCACATATATGGTGCACTGCACACAATACTTATATTGGCACTTGGGCAGACGGTGGCAGATTATAATGCCCACATAATATCATATATGGTGCACACTTGTATGGGCAGAGGGTGGCAGATTATACTAGTACTAGTGTCTGACGGTCCCCAGCTGAGTCACCCCACGCGGCCAGCCTGAGTCTGAGAGCCGCTCAGCCGCCTGACTGTCCTGAGCCACCCCACCACCGTGACCATGCACCAGCACCGCCACCTCCTCCTGAATTCCCATTTTTTAACAACAAATTTATGTGCACGAATATTAACACTTTGCAGTGGGGAAGCAATTCATATATTGTATTAATTATACAGCAAGGGTGAGTAGTAAGTATTTCCAAAAAAATAAACATAAACATAGAAACATATGGACAGTGCCATTGTATAACAAAGTAAAAACATATCTTTAATGTTTTGCATAAGGTAATCAATAATATATTCCCCCATGCACATACTTGAGAGCTTTTATGACCCTGATAGAAATGACCCTAAAAAAATATGCTGTCAACACAACCCTGGAAACCAGAATGTAAAAGGGACATTCTGAAGCAAAAGTGACTTGTTATAATTAATTAAATCACAAAGCAGACCACGGTTGTTCAGCCAAACTACACACAGCTAGCAAGTGTTTCCTTGTGCACTGTGCAGCTGTGCGCCAGCGAATTTTAGATAATCAATACCGTAGAACTATAAAACATGTAATCTATAAAATATTACCATAGTGTAAGTGTGGTAGGGGACTGCTAAGTTCTTATTTGAGGAACTGGGAGTGCGTTTAAAAGAAAGTTGTGATTATGGCTGGATTCCAGGACTGAGTTAAGAAGTTGAGATTTAACGCTGTTGACACTGCAGCAAAGTGTGTGTGCATCCCAATGTCAGACTCAGTTATGGATTGAGGTGCGCTTTGTTTCACACAGGATTTGCAGACTTCTAATAGTGTTAATAAGAACTCCAACTCCTCCTGAGTTCACATTTTTTAACAGTGCAACGGTCGGTCAGGAGTCCTGATCCTGACCGACCGTTGCACTGTTAAAAAATGTTAACTCAGGAGGAGGTGGCGGACTGGATGTGCCAGCCAGTGTGTGCATGGTCACGGCAGTGGGGTGGCTCAGGCTGGCTCAGGACAGGCTGAGCGGCTCTCAGACTCAGGCTGGCCGAGTGGGGTGTCTCAGCGCTGGGGCCCAGGGGGGATCATCAGATCTAGTACTACTAGTATAATCTGCCACCCTCTGATGCCCAGATTAGTTAGTAGTGTGAGACGTAACAGTGAGTGCACACACGAGTCACAACAGTCCTCAAGTCTCAGACTGAGTGAGATGATGTCCCGGGGCCTGCCCTGTACTTACTTACTAGTCTGATGACACAGGCTTCTGTTCTTCTGTGACTGTCACACACAGTGACCGCGTAGGCAGTAGCTGAGCTGCTCAATGACACTGGGTGAGGGTCCTGGTCCTGTCTTCTACTACTCCGTCTCCCAAGCACTAGTGGCAGTGGCAGCCGCAGCTATCCTAAAGGAAGTGGGACTGAGACATCCGTGACAAATTCCCGCCCGACACACTAGTCAGCCCAGAAGTCAGAGTTGTCAGACACATGATTGCTCATGTCTGACTCTGATTGGCTGACGGGCGGACACTCGGCTCCCGAGGCTTGAACAGAGAAGCCTCCGGTGGGAGCTGTATGGGCCGCAAAAGAGACTGCATTAGATGGAATCGCCACTGGGTGGCAGTCTCTAGCGGCCCATACAACAAAATACATTCATATTGCGCAATGGAAGGCTAGCTGGCTAGCCTCTTATTGCGCAATATGAATGTAATGACTTATTACAGTTTTTTTTACATAAAAGTAACTAAATACACTGTCACTGCTGAATTTGGTGGAGGGGGTGGGGGGTCAACTTTTTTATTAAAAAATAAAAATTGGAAAAATATATATATATATTTTTTTATTATTATTATTCATAAAAAGGCTGTAATACACCACTTGGCCAGGTGAGGCGCTGCCTCACCTGCCTCCTATGAGTGCACGTCACTGATGTGTATGTATATGTGTGTGTATATATATATATATATATATATATATATATATATATATATATATATATATGTATATATATATATATATATATATATATATATATATATATATATATACATACACACACAATATTAATTTAAAGGGACATGAAACCCATACATTTTCTTTTATGAGTCAGATGGAACATCCAATTTTAAACAACTTTCCAATTTGCTTCTATTAACAATTTTGCTTCATTTTCTTGACATCCTTTATTGCCACCAATCAGCAGCTAGCTCCCAGATCCTGAGCCTACCTAGCTATGTTTTTCAAAAAAGTATTCCAAGAGAAAGAAGCTAAGTAGATAATAGAAGTAAACTGGAAAGTTTTTTAAAATCATGAAAGTGATTACATGTGTTACATGTCCCTTTAACTAAATAAGCATAAACTCTTGGTCAAGCAACAAATACATTTTACCTATACTCTTTAACCACCCTTTATTATGGCCACTAAGGAAATTATGGAAAATATAAGTGAATTGAGGCACAATGAATTTCAAACATAATTTCACCTTTACAGGAAGGCCCCTTTAAAACGTCAAGAGCATCTGAGTCTAGACCACTGGTTTTCAAGCCTTTCCTCAGACCTCCCTAACAGGTTAGATTTTAAAGATATTTGAACTGAAGCACAGGTGAAATTATCAGTTGATTAGTAAACATGGTTGTTTTACCTTCTCTCACCCAGTAATCCTGAAAATCTGGCCTGTTATGGAGCCCTGAGGACAAGTTTGAAAACCAGTGCTCTAGTCTAGACTATAATGTCACTTCACAACTTTGAACATTGTTATGTTCTCTTCCCACTTCTTGCTGCAGGGAGGCTGATTAATGTAATCTACCACAGCTCCTGTAATACATTTTTTCAGGTCCCTTTCTGAACCTGCTTTCAGGAACTTTCTTCATAGATAACATGGGAATCACAATAATCATACTTTCTTTCTGGCACGGATTTGTACATAAAAAGTTTCCAGCATAGTAAATTATTATTATTATTATTGTTATGGTTTATCAAAGCCCAGGGCCTTCATTAGCTGGTACTGCATCTTACTGCCTTGTCATTTCCAAGATATAATAGTGATCACACCCTCTGCAAGGATCCAACTCTCTTCTCAGTTGTTAGTTTATTCATTTCCTGTAGAACATCTTCAAGGCACTAATATCTTCCTTCCTGGCTAAAACCAACAATTCCTGTGTTGAGGACATTTAGTTTTACAAAAGCGTGTGAGTATTTTTTTCCTTGTACCGTTAGATGTTTTAATTTCTTTTCTTCTTGCTGCCAACCTACTAGTTAAGGTGATTCAAATACCTACCACATGCAGATTTAGACCTGGTCTGTAGTACTTTTGTCAAAAATGCATTAAAAAATATTTTTTAAGAGATCTTCAAGAAAGTAAAGGATTTGTCGTCAAAACAATAGTAACACGTGACATAGAAGATGATTGCCTACTATATTTGAATCCTTATTTTTTCAGTTAACCAATAATAACACTAATAATTATATGCAGGATGTGTGCAATCATAATTAAATTTTTTCTATTATTTATTTTTTTATTTAACATTTTTAAACCCCAAACACTTGACTGCAATGATACAAGTGTGCATCTGGCATGTGCAGGCACGGTCATGTTATTTTCCTATTCAGTTTAAGGAAGTTTAAAATGAAATCTCATGAGATCAAAGCAAAGGTGATGCATGGCCTCATCACTACTGATTAGCTAATGATTGTAGCAGCTGAAGTATAACTTATCACAGAGCACTTACTCTGGTGTGCCGAATAAATTTTGAGGTAAAATATCTTCCCTTTTTACATAGAAATGTTCAGGTGATATTTTCATGTCAGCTTTTTACAGTTAGCTGCATCACTATCAAGTGATTTAGCATATGAGTATTATGTCTCTTTAAAAACAGGGATTAATAACATCTATAACACATTAACAAATATCTGCAAGGGGAGAAATAATATATCAGCATCGACAGTTTGATATTAAAATGTATTCATTACTTTTTGTGTAACACATTACATCCAAATGGCATTCATTCCACACAGATAAGCTACACGTCAGTGCATATTTTTTACTGCATCTTTGTAGACCCCTACCAAGTGCTAATGGTATATTAGTCTCTTGAAAGAAATTCTGGGGTGATAAAATGTGTGAAATTCTCTCAGATCAGACACTTATCTGGTGCTTGTCTCCAGCTCCAGGAAGTGTGAGGAAACATAGCAAAGGGGTTTGGATAAAAATACCCTGTCTTTAGATTCACATGACCCCCTTTCTATAGGAATTGACTTTGCCCTGTTTATTTGCTGTCACTTACTGCTGAATAATGTACCTACAGGTAGTGATGCGCATGACGAGAACACCTCGTCATTGGCATCAAAGGGGTTAAGATACCTTGTAGTATTGATGAGACTTCTTAGATAATCCTGCCAGACCTGAGAGCTTTTGATCAGGGATGGTCATTTGTTGGCCCGAGGGCCTCATGTGGCCCTCTGCACTAGTCTTTGTGGCCCCTGTGAAAAAGCAAAACTAGAAATGTGTTTTGGGAGGGCTAAAACTCAAAAGAACGCCCCGGAGGGGGAAACAGGAAATAGAGGCTACCCTGCAACCTTACCTATCCTCTGTGCCATTGGAATTTTTTTAGGAAGAATATTATTCGTGTGTTTAATAGTCATACATTTTTATACAAAAATTATTGACTTGTGGCCTCCATGTATTAGAAAGTTGACCATCAATGCTTTAGATCACTGGGCCCCTAGTCTCACATTTCAGAATCTCATCAGCCTTTAGTTTATGTGTGGCTCAGTTTTGCATGCTATTTGCGGAAGTAGGATCACCAAAATATTGCTGCAATGTACCTCTCAAGCATTGCAGCTGGGCACAAAACAATTTTATTAGATTAGCAGAAGTAAAATATTAAGTGATATAGAACTTTTCTCTTTCCCAAACAGCTCATAACTTGCTGTATTAGACAACAACACATATGAGAGGAATCTATCATCCAGATATTTGCTATTAATAAAAGGCAACGTTAAATATGTGTGGGAGGTAAAACACAAGTTCGTTCAAACTGCCATAACCACTTTGCAAGCCACTCTGCCCTCAAATCTGCTTAGTTTGTTTGCACAGTATAGATAACCCTTCTGATTAGCTGACAAGCTACATCTCCCTTGAAAGAAAAACAGCAACTAGTTATCAGCTACTTGTAACCTAATGATTATATTTAGTCACAGATTACCCTGAACAGAATGCATGCATTGCATTCATTATAAGTGATTGGAGTTATGTCAACTTTAAAAGCAGAAGCTTTGAAGTAAAATAGCTGTGAGATGGATATTTAAAGGACCACTCAATGCAGTATAATTACATAATTAACAAGTGCATTATAAAAAGACAATGCAATAACACCCACTCTGAATTTCAAATAAGCAGTCCATTTTTTTCAGGAAAATTTATTTTTCCTCCCATTTTCCGCCCCCCTTTATCATGTGACAGACATTAGCCACAGACTAGTATACGTATACCTTGTGAGCTTACATGCTCAGTCGCATCTTGTTCCCCAGAAAGTGTGTATATAACAAGATTGTGCAAAATTTGATAATGGAAGTAATTTGGAAAGTGTCTTAAAACTGCTGCTCTATCTGAATCATACAAGTTTATTTTGACTTGAGTGTACCTTTAACAAAATCCTATTCCGAGAAATGTTGGAAGTTAAAACTTAATTGTTCAAAAATAAAGATTAGGGACACATTTGTACTGCCATTGCCTCTAGGCAATAAAGTCACTAACTACAAATTGTCTAGTAAGTCTCCAATTGGCAGTGCTGAGTGAATGGCTAAGTTTTATCACAGAAGTCATCCATCTAAAAAAAAATTGTACCCCTAGGCAGTTACCTAAATTGTCTATGAGATGATTAACCATATTTTTTTTATTTTTTTTTAATTCATTGATATAGTGTAGATTTTAATGGTTTGGGATAGCTTTGAAAAGCCAAAAAAAAAAAAAAATCACCAGAGCTGCAATAAAATATTTTTTTCTTCTATAAGATACGACGAGTCCACGGATTCATCCTTTACTTGTGGGATATTATGCTCCTGCTAACAGGAAGTGGCAAAGAGCACCACAGCAGAGCTGTCTATATAGCTCCTCCCTTGACTCCACCCCTCAGTCATTCTCTTTGCCTACTCTAAGTAATAGGAATGGTAAAGTGAAAGAGGTGATAAAATGTTAGTTTTTATTTTCTTCAGGCGTCAACTTACCATCTAGCCAAATCTCACACGGACATCGTTTTGGCTTTTCTAAGATCTCACGGGTGGAAGGTAAACATAAAAAAGAGTTCACTTGTTCCTCTAACAAGAGTTCCGTTCCTAGGAACTCTGATAGATTCGGTAGACATGAAGATTTTTCTGACGGAGGTCAGAAAATCAAAAATCTTAACCACTTGCCGAGCACTTCATTCCATTCCTCGGCCGACAGTGGCTCAGTGTATGGAGGTAATTGGACTAATGGTAGCAGCAATGGACATAGTTCCGTTTGCTCGCTTCCATCTCAGACCACTGCAACTGTGCATGCTCAGACAGTGGAATGGGGATTATGCAGATTTATCTCCGCAGATAAATCTGGATCTAGAGACCAGAGACTCTCTTCTTTGGTGTTTGTCACAGGATCATCTGTCCCAGGGAATGTGCTTCTTAAGGCCAGAATGGGTCATAGTGACGATGGACGCCAGCCTTTTGGGCTGGGGCGCAGTATGGAATTCCCTGAAGGCTCAGGGTGTGTGGACTCAGCAGAAGGCCCTACTTCCAATAAATATTCTAGAACTGAGAGCAATATTCAACACGCTTCAGGCGTGGCCTCATCTGACTTCGGCCAAGTTCATAGGATTCCAGTCAGACAATATCACGACTGTAGCATATATCAATCATCAAGGGGGAACAAAGAGTTCTCTAGCGATGATAGAGGTTTCCAAAATAATTAGATGGGCAGAGACTCACTCTTGCCATCTATCAGCAATCTATATCCCAGGAATGGAGAACTGGGAATTGGATTTTCTAAGTCATCAGACTTTTCATCCGGGGGAGTGGGAGATCCATCCAGAGGTGTTTGCACAATTGATTCATCAATGGGGCACACCAGAATTGGATCTGATGGCATCTCGTCAGAATGCCAAACTTCCTTGTTACGGGTCCAGATCAAGGGATCCTCAAGCAGTACTGATAGATGCTCTAGCAGTACCGTGGTCGTTCAACCTGGCTTATGTGTTTCCTCCGTTTCCTCTCCTACCTCGTCTGATTGCCAGAATCAAACAGGAGAAGGCTTTGGTAATCTTGATAGCGCCTGCGTGGCCACCCAGGAATTGGTATGCAGATCTGGTGTACATGTCATCTCTGCCACTGAGACAGAACCTTCTCATTCAGGGTCCGTTCCAACATCCAAATCTAGTTTCTCTGCGGCTGACTGCCTGGAGATCGAACGCTTGATTTTATCTATGTGGGGATTCTCAGAGTCGGTCATTGATACCTTGATTCAGGCTCGAAAGCCTGTCACTAGGAAAATTTATCATAAGATATGGCGTAAATATCTTTATTGGTGCGAATCCAAAGGCTACTCATGGAGTAAGATCAGGATTCCTAGGATGTTGTCCTTTCTCCAAGAAGGATTGGAGAAGGGGTTATCAGCTAGTTCCTTAAAGGGACAGATTTCTGCTTTGTCAATCTTACTACACAAGCGTCTGGCAGATGTCCCAGACGTTCAGTCATTTTGTCAGGCTTTGATTAGAACTAAGTCTGTGTTTAAACTTGTTGCTCCGCCATGGAGTTTGAATTTATTTTTAAATGTTCTTCAAGGGGTTCCGTTTGAACCTATGCATTCCATAGATATTAAACTTCTATCTTGGAAAGTTCTGTTTTTAGTAGCTATCTCTTCTGCTCGAAGAGTTTCTGAGCTATCTGCGTTACAATACGACTTGCCTTATCTTATATTCCATTCTGATAAGGTGGTTTTGCGTACTAAACCTGGATTCCTCCCTAAGGTTGTTTCAAATAAGAATATTAATCAGGAAATTGTTGTTCCTTCTCTGTGTCCTAACCCTTCTTCTAAGAAGGAGCGTCTGTTACATAATTTGGACGTGGTTCGTGCCTTGAAGTTTAACCTGCAAGCGACCAAGGATTTCCGTCAGACATCTTCTCTGTTTGTTGTCTATTCTGGAAAACGTAGAGGTCAAAAAGCTATGGCTACCTCTCTTTCTTTTTGGCTGGAATGCATCATCCGTTTGGCATACAAGACTGCTGGACAGCAGCCTCCTGAAAGAATTACAGCTCATTCCACTAGAGCGGTGGCTTCCACATGGGCTTTTAAAAACGATGCTTCTGTTGAACAGATTTGTAAGTCTGCGACTTGGTCTTCCCTTCATACCTTTTCCAAATTTTACAAATTTGATACTTTTGCTTCTTCTGAGGCTATTTTTGGGAGAAAAGTTCTTCAAGCAGTGGTGCCTTCTGTTTAGGTATCTGTCTTGTCCCTCCCATTCATCCGTGTCCTGTAGCTTTGGTATTGTATCCCACAAGTAAAGGATGAATCCGTGGACTCGTTGTATCTTATAGAAGAAAAGGAAATTTATGCTTACCTGAGAAATTGATTTCTTCTATGATATGACGAGTCCACGGCCCGCCCTGTCAATTTAAGACATATTATATTTTTTGGTTTAAAACTTCAGTCACCTCAGCACTTTTTAGTTTCTCATTTTTCTTTCTATACCTTTCGGTCGAATAACTGGGGGGTGGAGTCAAGGGAGGAGCTATATAGACAGCTCTGCTGTGGTGCTCTTTGCCACTTCCTGTTAGCAGGAGGATAATATCCCACAAGTAAAGGATGAATCCGTGGACTCGTCGTATCATAGAAGAAATCAATTTTATCAGGTAAGCATAAATTTCCTTTTTATTTGCACATACTACTCATAAAAGGATTCTTTAAAAAAAATTATCTGATAATTTCTCTAAAACAATTCAACAATGAAGTATTTGTGGGTTTTAGTAGATAAATCGTTTCTTAAACCCTAAAATTACCAGATGCTAATTCCAAAGCATTATATGCACATTACTTAAATAAGAATCTTTCATTATTTTGTGTTATGAACTTTACTTCACTTTACTTCATGATACCAGTTATTCAAATAATATACATTGATATTCCACAACACTCCAAAAGGCAAATAATGTTATATATCAAATATAATTGTATATTTGTTTAATTGTGTTTAATGGTGCATTGGTGCCTAATTTACTGAATTTTGCTTATGCGACCAAGAAAGAATTTAATTTAAAGTGAAAGTAAAGTTAGGTGGTCTGCTATACCCAGTTACATAGTTTAGTTAAAATTAATAGGAGTTTAATTCATTGTTTTTATTTAAAGTTCAATCTAAATACCTTTTTCGCCGCAAATAAAGTGCAATTTTTCCGATTTTCAAATCAGCCTGTTTTTTCTAGAGCTATTTCACTTCCTGGTCACATTTTATTTTTCTTCCAATTGACTTTCTGGCCGATCGGCGGCCGTGAAGCTACGTCATCCGACTATCTGATCAATTGCGCATGCGGCAAAGCTATTGTACCCAGGATTATGTCGGACACACGTTCCTGATTCGCACATGCGCATAGCTTTTAATCTGTTGAAGACCGGGTGATAAGAAAAATGCATGCGCATTGTAGCCACGATTCGCGCATGCGCAATGCTTGTGAACGGTCATTTCTGCTACGTATAGAGCGGGTGGGACCGATCTATACGTAAAAGCACCAAAAGATAGGAAGTCGAGGGTGGGCGGAGCAAGGATGATCATGGTAGGAAAAATATATGTTAAAAAATAAAGTCACATGAGTAATATAAAAAAACAAACATAGCGATCTCAATATATTATTGTTCTAGAATACATTGATGTGTTGCAGAGCAGAAACATTTACTTTCACTTTAAGACTAGTTCTGTTATCAGCTGTACCTGTAAATATTCTCACATGTGTTGTATTTTTTAGGTTTGTTCCAGTAAGGTTATTCTGTCTATTATTGCAGCAGATTTTCATGAAGTCCCAAAGAACAGTAATATATTGTTACCTGGGGTCAAGTCCTACAAAAAAAAGTGTGGGAACTCACCAAAACTTCCACCCTACCTTTAATTGAATATTGTTTTATACACACACACTGTATTTATATGTATATATCCTATACACTTTGTTAATGAAAGCAAATTAAAACCAATGAAGGGTTTAATGGTTGCCTTTGGGCCTGAGACTCCTCCTCTGTCACAAAGTCACACCCACTTAAGGTGCAATAGTCCTGACTGCTTGCATTTAGTGTATTGTAGGAAGTGTTACTGCCCATTACTAGAGGATCTCACTATCCCTTAAACCAGACTGTGCTCCTGCTCCTCCAGGGGGAATTTAGTTCCACCTGCAAA